>NC_091628.1:37462822-37763951 GCF_027580195.1 Bos mutus | reverse complement strand
CAAAAGGGAAGAGAGCATTCAAGTCAGTAATCAAATCCTTAAGTCAAAATGAACATTAAAAATTAAACTCTTAAAGGTACAAAATTAATAACAAAATATCAAAAAACAAAAATTGAAAAACCTAGACTCTCAAAATACAATATTAAAAAAAAAAAACTGAATCAAACATAAAGAACCAAATTAAGACAGTATGAGGGAAAAATGAAAAATTGGATGGGGGAGAAAGTGAAAAAATAAGAATAAAGAACTTAAATAAAATTTTAAAAATTAAAAGTCATAATAATATAGAAAAATATATCTAGGAATTCCTTTGGAGCTCTTGTGGGCAGAGTGGAGTTATTTCAGTGTCAGATAATCCCCTGTTCCAGCTTGTACGTGTTATCAAAATCTACACTTCCCCCTCAAAGGCACAGTCTCAGCTTAACTCTAGGATTTTAATCTTCTTCATTTGCCACTTTTGGAACAGTTCTCCTTTTCTTTGCTTAGGTTTGCCCTCTCTGCTTGTGTCTTCAGTGTCAAATCTCCACCCTGATATGAAGGGGCAAAAGTGGTCATTTATTCAGGCTTCTTTGCTCAGTTGTGCCATGGAGAGGGAGGTGCATTTCAAACAAACACTGTTGAGATGTATGGTGAGTGCTCACAGCTGATGGACCATACAAGGGTTGCCACGGCCCAAGGTGGTGTGCATTCTCATGTCCAAGACACAAGGTTCCTGGGTTCTCTGTAAGGGAGCAGTCCTGGGTGGGCCATGCATCTCCTCAGGGGAGCTGCCTTTAGGCTGAGACACTCCTATAAGATCTGAACTGTCCTGGATCCCAGGAATACTTGGTTAGTGACTGGCAATCTGCTCACAGCTTGATGGAGATGTGGTCTCTGGGGCCCAGATTGCAGCAGCCCCTTGCCTTTCACTTCTGGCTGTCACACAAGCTGGCTTACTCTCCTTTGGTATTCACTAGGGGGCCATCCTTTGTTCTGTGTTTGTTTTTCTTTGTCTCTCTGGCATTTCCATTGTTTGAATTGCTATATCACCTTAGTCCCCTCAGAGTGTCATCAGAACATTCAGTCCTGGTCCTTTCCTTATGGACTTAAGGATCAATGATGCAGCCCAAACCTCTGAACCCAGCCCCACTCACTGTGGGTGGACACAAGAGTGTGAATTGCCTCTTGGCTGCTAATTGCTGTTCAGTGAAAATTCTCTACTGATTTTTCCCCCCCGCCCCGGTTATGCTGCTCTCTGAGATTCCAAAGCTCCCCACTGACCCCACCTGTGAGAGTGTTTCCTGCAATGTCTCCTCCTTCACTACTTTCTCCCCAGGATGGGTCTTTGTCCCCGAATCTTTTGTCTCTGTTTTTCATCATTATCTTTTGTCCTTACTCATTTCAAAGAGATTGGTTTGTCTTTCTGGGTATCTGGGGTCATCCTCCAATATTTAGAAATTGTTTTGTGAAAGTTGCTTCACTTGCAGATGATTTTTTTTTAACTTTATTTATATATTTTCATAGGAGGCTAATTACTTTACAATGTTGTAGTGGTTTTTGACATTCATTGACATGAATTAGCTATGGGTGTATATGTGTCCCCTTTTCCAAACTCCCCTTCCACCTCAGTCCCCATCCCATCCCTCAGGGTCATCCCAGTGCACAAGCCCTGAGTGCCTTATCTCATGCATCAAACCTGGACTGCTGATTTGATTCACATATGATAACGTACATGTTTCAATGCTATTCTCTCAAATGATTCCACCCTCGCCTTCTCCCACAGAGTACAAAAGTCTGTTCTTTACATCTGTGTCTCTTTTGCTGTCTTGCATATAGGGTCATCGTTATCATCTTTCTAAATTCCATATATATGTGTTAATATACTGTATTGGTGTTTCTCTTTCTGACTTACTTCACTATGTATATTAGGCTCCAGGTTCATCCACCTCATTAGAACTGATTCAACTGCATTCTTTTTAATAGCTGAGTAATATTCTATTGTGTATACGTACCACAGCTTTCTTATCCATTCATCTGCTGATGGACATCTAGGTTGCTTTTATGTCCCAGCTATTGTAAACAATGCTGTGATGAACATTGGGCTACATGTGTCTCTTTCAATTCTGGTTTCCTCAGTGTGTATTCCTACCAGTGAAATTGCTGGGTAGTTTGGCAGTTCTATTTCCAGTTTTTTAAGGAATCTCCACACTGTTCTCCACAGTGGCTATACTAATTTGCCTTACCACCAATAGTGTAAGAAGGTTTCTTTTTCTCTGCACCCTCTCCAGCATTTATTGTTTATAGATTTTTGATAGTAGCCATTCTGACTGGCATGAGATGGTGCCTCATTGTGGTTTTGATTTGCATTTCTCTGATAATGAATGATCTTGAGCATCTTTCAATGTGTTTGTTAGCCAACTGTATGTCTTCTTTGGAGAAATGTCTGTGTAATTCTTTGGCCCATTTTTTTGATTGGGTGGCTTATTTTTCTGGAATTGAGCTGCAGGAGCCACTTGTATATTTTTGAGATTAATTCTTTGTCAGTTGCTTCATTTGCTATTATTTTCTCCCATTCTGAAGGCTGTCTTTTCACCTTACTTATAGTTTCCTTCGTTGTGCAAAAGCTTTTAAGTTTAATTAGATCCCATTTGTTTATTTTTGGTTTTATATCCATTACTCTGGGAGGTGGGTCATGGAGGATCCTGCTGTGATTTATGTCAGAGAGTGTTTTGCCTGTGTTTTCCTCTAGGGGTTTTATAGTTTCTGGTCTTACACTTAGATCTTTAACCCATTTTGAGCTTATTTTTGTGTATGGTGTTAGAGTGTTCTAGTTTCATTCTTTTACAAGTGGTTGACCAGTTTTCCCAGCACCACTTGTTAAAGTGATTGTCTTTAATCCATTGTATATTCTTGCCTCCTTTGTCAAAGATAAGGTGTCCATATGTGCGTGGATTTATCTCTTGGCTTTCTATTTTGTTCCATTGATCTATATTTCTGTCTTTGTGCCAGTTCCATACTGTCTTAATGACTGTAGCTTTGTAGTATAGTCTGAAGTCAGGTTGATTCTTCCAGTTCCATTCTACTTTCTCAAGATTGCATTGGCTATTTGAGGTTTTACTGTATTTCCATACAAATTTTGAAATTATTTGTTCTAGTTCTCTGAAAAATACCGCTGGTAGCTTGATAAGGATTGCACTGAATCTATAGATTGCTTTGGATAGTATACTCATTTTCACTATATTGATTCTTCTGATTCATGAACATGGTATATTTCTCCATCTCTTTGTGTCATCTTTGATTTCTTTCATCAGTGTTTTATAGTTTTCTAAATATAGGTCTTTTGTTTCTTTAGGTAGATTTAATCCTAAGTATTTTATTCTTTTCATCTCAATGGTGAATGGAATTTTTTCCTTAATTTCTCTTTCTGTTTTCTCATTGTTAGTGTATAGGAATGCAAGAAGTTTCTGTGTGTTAATTTTATATCCTGCAACTTTACTATATTCATTGATTAGCTCTAGTAATTTTCTGGTGGAGTCTTTAGGGTTTTCTATGTAGAGGATCATGTCATCTGCAAACAGTGAGTTTTACTTCTTCTTTTCCCATCTGGATTTCTTTCATTTCTTTTTCTTCTCTGATTGCTGTGGCTAAAACTTCCAAAACTATGTTGAATAGTAGTGATCTTTTGATGTATTTATGGATGAGAAAGTGGTCTCCACATCCTATTCCTCCACCATGTTTGGACTACCCCATGTCATGCTTTTTAATCATAGCCTTTCAGAGACTCAACTTGTTAGAATTAAACATGGCTATATTTCTTTTTCCTTGATGATAAAAATCATCAAAAATTGGTGAGTGCTATTTCCTTTAATCTGGCTCTTTTAGTTTTGTTTTAGTTTCAGTCTTATCTTGATAATTTTGAAAATATTTGCTTTCTAGGAAAAAAAAAAAAAAAGGTAGAGGGAGGTGTATTTTAAACTGTCCAAAGACTATTCTCCAATTTTGTCTTTTTTTCTCTTTTCTGTTTCCTTAAAGAAAGAATTGCATTTATTTTTTAAAATATTATCAACCTTTATTCTTTTTTAAATTAAATTTATTTTAATTAGAGGCTAATTACTTTACAATATTGTATTGGTTTTGCCATACATCAACATGAATCTGCCACAGGTGTACATGTGTTCTCAATCCTGAACCCCCCACCCACCTCCCTCCCCATTTAAAATAGTATGTTTAACTGTTGCTCTTAGATATTAGTCCTTGTTAATCATATTCATTACAATTACCTCTTCCATTTTGTCCTTGGTATTTTAATTTCTCTATGATGTTCTTTTTCTAAAGAAGTTATGAATTCATTAGATTTTTGGCTTTTTGTTTGTTTTTGTTTGCATATGACTTTCATTGTGTTATAAGGGTATTCTTATAAACTTATTTCTGTAAATGTTTAATTTTATCTTTCATAAATCAACTTTTGAGATTCTGATCTTTTTTCTGACTTTTTCTAATGGTTTTCATGCCTGTATTACTTTTTTTTTTTTTTTTCCATCACTATTCCTTATATTGTTCTTGGCACTTTTATTGTTTATGTAAATCCTGCCCCTATGGCCTGCAGGTCTAATCTGAACAATGACCTCTTTTTTTAAACAAAGTTTTATTGAAATACAGCCAGAATCACTGGTTTGCATATTCTGTGTTATTATAATAGAGTTAAGTACTCAAGACAAAGTTTGTATAGTCAATAAGATTAAAATATTTGTTACCTGGTCATTTGCAGAAAAAAATTTACAAAACTACCATCTAGAGAACTTCTTGCAAATCAACAATGAAAAAAAAAAGAATTATCATAAAAAATATAATGCAGGAAAGCATCAATAAAAGAAAGAACCAAGAAGATTAGCAATAATAGAGAAGCTCAAAATCATTACTAAGCAGAGAATGCCACTTGAAAAAATAATAAGTAATAAGTGTAATCTAACTTTCCACCTGTTAGATTAACATAAATCAGAAAGTCTAATAAAGTCAAATTGTTCCAAGGACACTAGGATATGAGATACTTTACACCTGGCTCATGTATGCAAACTTTATACCTGTATGCAAACTGGCACAGGCACCCTAAGAGAACAGTCTTTGGCACATATTAAAATTGGGATATGTATATCTTATGACTTAGTATTGCTGTTACTGTATATTACCTTCAAAAAAAGTGTCTCATATAAATCACAAAGAAATATGAATGGAGATGATCACCACAGTATTGTTTGTGATAGGCAATGTGATAGGCAGGTTGTTGAAGGCAATCTGAACATTTATTGCTAGATAGATTGACTAGGAAAACATGGAGGATGAACATTATGAAATTTCATCCTTCAGGTAGGAGCAATAAATCAGATCTACATAAAGATATGCAAGTTTTATAATTATGCTGCTAAGTGAAAACAAAATTGTAAAAGATAATGGTATCTATAACCTTATAATACAGAAATTAATATAAAGATATGCAATAATATATATCCTACAAGAGAATACACCTTAAAGATATTTGAGTGTTGTGGTGGTTAAGAGGTAAGAAAGGAGGATGAATGGGAGAAGGAAAGAAGGAAGCTAAAAAAAGAAAATATAACTAATTTTGAATCATGAAAGTTTTATTATTTTAGTAGCCAACAATCTTCAATTAGCTACATACTATTAAACTTACATTTTTCCTTAAACTCTACAGGTAAAACATTTACTTAGTCAAATTTTTTTTTTAATCACCAGTATGTCTTTTCTCTAAAGAAGAAAAATCTGCATAATTCGTCTTTTTTTCATGGATGCTGAAATGAATTTTTTTTTTTTTAATGTAATGGATTTCACTTGACTGGATTGAAGTTCCCTGATCTTACACAGCATCAATCTATTACCACCTTAGTGGGGGTTGGGATAAATTTTAATATCCTCTAAATTATAAAAAATGATCTGATTATAATTCTTCAGTTAACACTGTAATTTAATGAAGTTTAAAACATTTTCTTCAATTATATATATTTATATAAATTTAAATATTATACCAGGAAAGAGTTTCTATTAAAGCTTTTTTGGTTTGCTTGCTTTATTATTTGAAACTGCTGTAAATGTAATGCATGTTTCCAGCATTAAGTAAGCAATGAGTATGTAAATAGCCAAACATTAAAACCATGATCTATTTGGGCTTTATCTAAGTCAGCATTTTCTGTACTTAGAAGTACTACAAATTTTCTAAACATATTATATAACTTAAGAGAGATGAACTATGTTTTGTATCCTGAGAAGATAAGATTTTCCACAACTAAAATTTTGGTTCAGACTTCTGAAACGCAATTTGAACTAAATGAAATTCAGACAATGTATTGCACATGATTAGGAGGATAAGCAGTCATTAATTAAGCTGACTAATGGGCTACAGAGTTCTAAAACTCCCAAACACCATCATGATGAAATCAAGGTGTTTGCTTATTAATTTTCCTACATAGATCTTATTTTGGTAGAAGGAGATTGGATTCATTACTTTACCCAGACTTGGTGTTATTGGCCTGGAGTAATATTGCCTTCCTTAATCATATAAAAACCCTATCATTTTCATGTTCCATATCATTTCAAAAAAACCTGTCTTATTTGTTCTTTTTAAGTAGATACAATTTAATGAAGAGTTCAGATCAGTCAACACTAGATAACAGACTTCTATTTTTTCATATAGAGTTTATTAAACTGTATAAGGTCCCATTAGGGACCCATCCCATTAGGTTGAGCAACCAATCACACAAGCATAAGGGCCTTATTTACAGAATACAAAAGAGATTCATGCAAGGACTTGTTCTAAAAGATAAAATCTAGTTCTGAGAAATTACAGATTTTACAGCTAACATTTCTTTTACAACATTTTTCTTTACACCATAAATCAACATAGGAAAGGAATTTTTTTTGAATGTTATAGTATTACAGTACTGCTTTAAAGCACTGAAAGAGAATTCTCCATATATACAGTCATTGGTGAGTTATAGATGTAGAAGTGTATTATTTTTAGAGAGGATTCTGTAAGCTAGAAGACTTTTGACACTACTGAGAAAACGAGTGCTACTGGATTCTGGATAAGGTGGCTGGAATATAAAATAAATGGATGTGAGGGAAGCATTAACAAGTCTCTAGAGACTTTATAAATATAAATATATTGGCCTGTTTCATAAACTGGATACACCTATTGGAAATAAGTATGTAAGAATGACAGCAATGAGTTGTGGATATAAGTTTTGTTAGTCAATGCAGGTAAGAGTTAGGAAGGGCACTGGCGCAGTTGCTAAGGTGGAAAAACTGCAATCAGTATAATGCTATAGAGAATTGAGTGAGGAGCCAGAAGTTCTAAATTTTAGTTTGATCTCCACACTTTCTTAGCTCTGTGAACTTTATCTGCTGGCTGAAACGTATGTGATCTCAGTTTCTGAATGAGACAATATACAGAGTAATAATTGCCCTTACAAGATTGTTGTTATAATTAGTGATATATGCAAGATGAGTTTTCCTAACTGGAAGTAATTAATTGTTGTGAGGTTAAATGTATTCATAACAGAGAAGTGTACCACAGAACAAGAAACCTATAGCTACTTATTACACATATAAAAATGTACATACATAATTATGTTTAAATTTAATATAACATATGAGAACTTCATCAGTGTTGAAAGAAAAAACATCCAGTGTTACAATCAATAGGAAAACAGACAAAGTATATCTTAAAAGTGATATTTATTAACATTTAGTGAAGACAGAGAATGTATCATCTGCATTTCTACTAGAACCACTAAATAGGTAAAAATATATCATTCATAAAGCCTTCAGGTTTTTTGACAATGTCACTCCTACAGAGGGCTCCTATATTGGCTCCCCTGGTGGGTCAGGTGAAAAAAATCCACCTGCAATGCAGGAGACTCGGGTTCAATCCCTGGGTCGAGAAGATCCCCTGGAGAAGGACATTACAACCCACTCCAGTATTCTTGCCTGGAGAATCCCCATGGACAGAGGATCCTGGCCGGGCTTCAGTCCATGGGGTTGGAAAGAGTCGGACAAGTCAGATAAGAAAGACTAACACTCACAGATAATAGGGAGCAACTAAATGTTAAAAAATTATATTATTTTTCTTTATGATTTTATTGCTTTATCTAATGTTATACACAAACAGAATTTATGTATGTTGCTACTCATTGAGACTAATGAAACTCATGCATTTAATGATATACTGGAACTTACCTGACACAATGTACTGAAAATAATTCCTGGTATTTTGAATTCTTGCCTACTCCCTAGATACTCCATTGTTATAAAATTTATTTTTTACATGTAATATTAGCATGTATAAAAAATTCTACCTACTTTAAACATTTTTTAATAATAAATTACTCATTTCTAGTTCTGATATATTTGGTTTTATGTGCTAACTGCTGTTTCTTAAGTAGTGTTCAACTCTTTTTGACCTATGAACCATAGCCTGCCAGGCATCTATGTCCATGGAGTTCTTTAGGCAAGAAGACTGGAGTGGAAAGCCATGCCCTCCTCCAAGGGATCTTCTTAACCCAGGAATTGAATTTGAGTCTCTTATGTCTCCTGCATCGGCAGGCGAGTTTTTTTTACCAGTAGTGCCACCTGGGAACCATTAAAGTTTAAAAGGAAAACATGCCCTTTAATTAGTATGCTCATTTCGATTATAATTTTGTTTGATTTTTAAAGATTATTGACTTTCAATCTCTTAAAGAATAATTTTAGAAATAGAAAATCTGAACTGGTGAAGAAACAGTAGTTTATTTCTAAAGAATTTTCTTAGATTTAATGCAACATCTTCCCCATTTAAGTTTCAACAAATAATTGTATAATCATGTGTCTGTCATTACAAATTATTTTCATACTTTCCTGAAAAATTGAAATTAACCCTATTCTAAAGACTGGAAAATTAAAAGATGTCATAACAACAATTCATATGAAAATTTGCTAACTATCCAAACTCAACTTCAAGTCACATGTGCTGTTTGTTTCCATTTGCAAAAAAAGAAGATACAGCAGAATCTTCGAAAGGTATAACATTTCTTAAAGAAATATATTTCAAAAAGTAAACAGTTTATCTACTATTGTTCTATATTTATATTAAAGTTAATCTATATTTCATACTCTTATTGAATCATCCTCTACTATAATGATATATCTTCTATAATGATAACTATATTTCTAGTTTTCTTAATATAAAAATTATTTAATATTAGTGTTTATGACTAAATGTCAGAAACAATTTTTCACTCTTCTAGGGTTTTAAATATTTTTCTATTGGACTTAAGATTTAAGCCATCCCCCCAAGAAAACCTTTCTAAACTCTGATTTATCTGTATAAGTTAATTAAATGGCAGCTACTATCAGACTGATAGTTTTTTTTTTTTAATTTGAATATATGATCATTAATTCATCATATTTATCTGAATTATATGAAATAATACATTGTGCTCCCTGAAATGATGCTCATATATCATTATGTTGCAGAATAATTTGGTTTATTATTTTTAAAATAATCTTTGAATATGGTGTTCTGACATGTTTTATTTCCCGTTACTTGGACATGGTTTGTAGTTTTTATATCAATCCACAGTAACCAGAAGTTATTTTCCATAAGAAACAATAACAGATGCAATTGACAAATTGTGTTTGCTAGTCGAAACAGCATTGTATTATTCTTTAATAATGAAATAGCTAGTATACTGTCACTAATCAAAGTCTGCAACTTTTTTTAAAGTAGTATAGGATATTTGTCTATCATAACTCAAGCTGGATAATTGTCAGGATTGCAAGAAAAACTGAAATTTACTTGTGATAAACTCCTGAATGGCAAAGCTCTGTGTGTCTGATGCATTCAGCAGAAAGGTCAGTCAGGCAGCAAAAGCCAATTATTTTCCTAAGGTTTGGCTGATATTGATTTTTATACCTGAGGTTGTGTAGTGGGTGGTCCATGAATATCTACAGAATTCATTTTCATCTGGGTTCTAATGTGGCAGAGCAAATATAGAAATAAAACTGTCAACCTACAATATACAAGAATATTTCTTAAAAATAGAGAAATGTTAAGGGGTTTCCTTCCCAAAAGGACTCATTAGAAATCAGAGTGAGAGCCAGAAAACAGAATCAAGACATGGAATTTTTAGATCATAGAAACTACTTATACATTACTATGGGATAAGTTCCCTTTCTTTTAGGTTGTCTGATATACCTGTAAGTCATAAAAGATGTGCATAGCTATAACACATGTGAAAGAATCATCCAAACACTCTTCTCCTTAAAGCATAAGAAAATTAACACAATACTGCAAAAGAGAACAACTCTCTTGCAGATCATCTATGTTATCCAATCTCCAACTCCAATGTCGTAGATTCATTATAAATGAGACAAGAAACATGATGTTTATATCCAGAATTTATTCAGCTAACAATAGAGGAAGGTTTAGAATCAGTTCAGCATAGTTTTGTGGACAATGTACTGTGTGTGTGTGTGTTTTCATTCATCTGTCTGTGCATATGGGTATTGGTGTATGCATGCAAGTAAGCATTAGTGTTTGTCTCTGTGTGTGGGTGTGTGCTGTGAGAAAAAGAAACAAATATATGTCCTAGACAAATAAATGGTTTACTAGGTGTGAATCACTTTTTAGTTGCTTAACTAACTGCTTCTAGGGAGTAGAACATTCTCTGCTACTTTAGAAAACTTTTTTTTTCAATCTTGCTAATTATTATAAAGGAATCAAATAAAATAAAGAAGACAAAAGGAAAACAGAAAATATTTATGGAAATAAAATGTTAATTATTAACAGAAATTGTGTTTCTAATTTTTCCTTGGTGTGTGACCTTATTCAGAACTTTATAGTCCTTGGAAAAACCTACATGAGATCATGCTACCATATAATATTTATCTCTATAAGGTGATGTGTAAAACAGTTAAGAGCATACACTGCAACACATGGTTTCATAATCTTCAACCTAATAAAGGCTGGACCATAGTTATGTAGTCCAAACACTCTAGGCTTCAGTTTTTTTTTTGTTTGTTTGTTTTTGTTTTTTACCAGCAAAATAGATATATTAATGATACCTATCTTATATTGCTGTTTTGAGGAACAATGACTGGAACAAAGTAAGTGTTTTGTTTTTTTTTTTTTTTTAATTATTCTATACTTAAATGGAAACTTGGGGCTTTTAAATTCTTTTAATTCTTCAAAAGTTTTATTTAAAACATGATACATTATTTCAGTTCAGTTCAGTCACTCATCTTGTCTGACTCTGCAACCCCATGGACCGCAGCATACCAGGCTTCCTTGTCCATCACCAACTCCCACAGGATGCTCAAACTCATATCCATTGAGTTGGTAATGCCATCCAATAATCTCATTCTCTGTTGTGCCCTTCTCCTCCTGCCTTAAATCTTTCCCAGCATCCGGGTCTTTTCCAAAGAGTCATTTCTTCATATCAGGTGGTCAAAGTATTGGAGCTTCTGCTTTAGCATAAGTCCTTCCAATGAATATTTAGGACTGATGTTCTTTAAAATTGACAGTTTTAATCTCCTTGCAATCCAAGGGACTCTCAAGAGTTTTCTCCAACACCACAGTTCAAAAGCATCAATTATTCAGCATTCAGCTTTCTTTATGGTCAAACTCTCATTTGCCCTCACATAATAATTTACCCCACTTAATATTGTCACCCTGCTTATTTAACTTAAATGCAGAGTACATCATGAGAAACACTGGGCTGGAAGAAGCACAAGCTGGAATCAAGATTGCTGGGAGAAATATCAATAACCTCAGATATGCAGATGACACCACCCTTATGGCAGAAAGTGAAGAGGAACTAAAAAGCCTCCTGATGAAAGTGAAAGTGGAGAGTGAAAAAGTGGGCTTAAACCTCAACATTCAGAAAACAAAGATCATGGCATCCGGTGCCATCACTTCATGGGAAATAGATGGGGAAACAGTGGAAACAGTGTCAGACTTTATTTTTGAGGGCTCCAAAATCACTGCAGATGGTGACTACAGCCATGAAATTAAAAGGCGCTTACTCCTTGGAAGGAAAGTTATGACCAACCTAGATAGCATATTCAAAAGCAGAGATATTACTTTGCCAACAAAGGTCCGTCTAGTCAAGGCTATGGTTTTTCCTGTGGTCATGTATGGATGTGAGAGCTGGACTGTGAAGAAAGCTGAGCACCAAAGAATTGACGCTTTTGAACTGTGGTGTTGGAGAAGACTCTTGAGAGTCCCTTGGTCTCCAAAGAGATCCAACCAGTCCATTCTGAAGGAGATCAGCCCTGGGATTTCTTTGGAAGGAATGATGCTAAAGCTGAAACTCCAGTACTTTGGCCACCTCATGCGAAAAGTTGACTCATTGGAAAAGACTCTGATGCTGGGAGGGATTGGGGGCAGGAGGAGAAGGGGACGACAGAGGATGAGATGGCTGGATGGTATCACTGACTCGATGGACGTGAGTCTGAGTGAACTCCAGGAGTTGGTGATGGACAGGGAGGCCTGGCGTGCGGCGATTCATGGGGTCACAAAGAGTCGGACACGACTGAGCGAGTGAACTGAACTGAATAATGAATATTTACCCCACTTAATAATGAATCATTTACCTATACTTAATAATGAAAATAGCAATAAGGAAATATTCTCCTTGTCCTTTGCATATAAAAGTGCAAATAATTGAGAAATATTTAAAGCAGATCCTAAAATTAAGTTCAACTATTTACTTAATGCAAGTTTTAATAAACAAAATATAATTTTCCTTGGTGCTTGAAACTTAGATTTTATGGAAATATTCTTTTTGCACCAACTAAATGATTCCAATATGTGTCTCTTTATGCTGATTAATATTAAGAGAAATCAAGTTTTTGTCACCTAATAGCCCATTGAATTTATTTTTTTTTGTCTGTATCAGTTTCTTCTGCCATATTTCCATAAGATATAATAGAGAGATATAATAAAATCTATAAATTAAATTTAGAGAACAGGCAGAATTGACGGCAAGCCAGTTGTGCACAGTGAATGTGTTTAAATAATTTTATAAACTCAAATTTGTAGTTTTGATCAACACTTTTATATTAAAAACTTGTATACATTGAGACATTTAAGGAAAGTTTTTACATGTATTCTAAGCTTTATAAACAAATGATTTAAGCATTTTCAAATATTTTTGATTAGTAATTAAATTTTAAAAACTCCTTTGCTTATACAAGAAATGCAGTTTTTAAAGAGTTGTCTTTAACCTTGGACTTGAATCTCCAAAGTTAAAAACAAACAAACAAAAACAACTCTCAAATATTGTCTTTTTATTCATGAGTTATCAGGAAACAACAGTTAGAACCGGACATGGAACAACGGACTGGTTCCAAATAGGAAAAGGAGTACGTCAAGGCTGTATATTGTCACCCTACTTATTTAACTTATATGCAGAGGACATCATGAGAAACGTTGGGCTGGAAGAAGCACAAGCTGGAATCAAGATTGCCAGGAGAAATATCAGTAACCTCAGATATGCAGATGACACCACCCTTATGGCAGAAAGTGAAGAGGAACTAAAAAGCCTCTTGATGAAAGGGAAAGAGGACAGTGAAAAAGTTGGCTTAAAGCTCAACATTCAGAAAACTGAGGTCATGGCATCTGGTCCCATCACTTCATGGGAAATAAATGGGGAAACAGTGGAAACAGTGTCAGATTTTATTTTGGGGGGGCTCCAAAATCACTTCAGATGGTGATTGCAGCCATGAAATTAAAAGACACTTACTCCTTGGAAGGAAAATTATAACCAACCTAGATAGTATATTGAAAAGCAGAGATATTACTTTGCTAACAAAGGTCTGTCTAGTCAAGGCTATGGCTTTTCCAGTGGTCATGTATGGATGTGAGAGTTGGACTGTGAAGAAAGCTGAGCACCAAAGAATGGGTGCTTTTGAACTTGTGGTGTTGGAGAAGACTGTTTAGAGTCCCTTGGACTGCAAGGAGATCCAACCAGTCCATCCTAAAGGAGACGAGTCCTGTGTGTTCATTGGAAAGACTGATGTTGAGGCTGAAACTCCAATACTTTGACCTCCTCATGCGAAGGGTTGACTCATTGGAAAATACCCTCATGCTGGGATGGATTAATGGGAGGAGGAAAAGGGGACAAAAGAGAATGAGATGGCTGGATGGCATCACCAAATCCATGCACATGAGTTTGGGTGAACTCCAGGAGTTGGTGATGCACAGGGAGCCCTGGTGTGCTGCGACTCATGGGGTCACAAAGAGTCAGACACAACTGAGTGACTGAACTGAACTGAACTGACAAACTAGAACTTGTGGGTCAAATCCAACTTCATGCTTGTTTTTGGAAAAAAAAAAAATTGTATAGAATCAACTTCATTCATTTGTTAACATTTATTTCTATGATTGCTTCTATGCTCTATCTGAAGAATAATAGAAACAGTTTGGTCTAAAATATTTACTATCAGGCCCTTTGTGGAAAATATCAAGAATGCAGTACTTTTTTTAACTTACCTCAAACTAGCATAATTTAGTACAATTTACCATAATTTCCCTCTGTGTTCTTATGTACACACACATGCATCCTAAGTTACTTCAGTCATGTCCTACTCTACAACCCCATGGACCACCAGGCCTCTGTGGTCCATGAGATTCTCCAAGAAAGAATACTGGAGTGGGTTGCCAATTTCTTCTTCAGGGGAATCTTCCTGACCCAGGGATCAAACCCTGGTCTCTTAAGTCTCCTGCATTGGCAAGTGGGTTCTTTACCAATAGTGCCACCTGGGAATCCCATATCATCCTAAATAGTGTATCCAAATTCTCATCTATTATGCAAAATACACATGTCATCTGTTACTTTGCGCTTATTCAATGGCTTTCCATGGATTGTGTAACAAAGTTTAGATACTTTGCCTTTGTCCAAAGGATCCATATGGTTTGGCTCTTTTCAACAGCCCAGTTTCATCTTGCCTCTGCTACTTTCTTGTCTGGGCTTCTTTGCACATACTGCCCTTTTCTACCACTTCTGCATTTTTATATCTTCTTTAGTTAACTTCTCTTTACTCTGTAGATTGCAGATCTTTCTTTAATCATCAGTCTGGTAAGCATACTCATAGCACAGTTTATCTTTTTAGTAGCCTTTAACCAAAATTGCTGTTAGATGCTATATATTTTATGATGGTATAAAGCACATTAATCCTGGTAAAATTAAATTACATGAGGGCAGATAACCTTTTCTGCTTGTCTCATTTTTACATATTCAATACTTAGTATTGTGAGGTACACCAGACTGCTAAAATAAAGATGTACTGAAAAGAGAAATAGATCCTGTTTCAGTTTTACAAACTTATATCCCAAACAATAAAACAGTCTGATAATTTAAAAAATGATACAGATAATCAAAATGAATCATTCTTAAAACTTTCACAGGGAGAAGTAAACTTGAGTATGCATTTGAGAATATCTAAATATATAAATTCCACCTTATTTCAGATGAGTAAAACTAACTGAAACCTGTTTTACACAATTAAAAGAAGGATAATAATAATAATTCAAAATCCTGATTTCCCTCCCCTGAGAAAGGGAAAATAATTACATCAGATTGCTTAATATAGAATTATCTCATTATACATTATAAATTCTATAAGCAAATGGAATGTTATGCAATCCAACTGCTATTTCCCACATTTCTTTAGACATGGTCTTTTGATAGGTCTTTAAGCTAGAAGATGATGTCAGAAATTCCCAAGATAAGGTGGTAAATATAAATTGGAAATCAGAATTTCTAAAATTACCAGTAGCAGTTGAGGGAGGAAGGAGGTACTCATGGTTAACCTTTAAAAATGCCTTCTGGCTCTGAGAGTGTATTAAAGTTTGAGGAAGTTACCAAGGTGCCTTGGTAACCAGGTCCCAACCTACATGTGTCACAGTCTAACTAACCCTCAGTGTGGCAAAAGTTTAGCAAATAAAATCCTGAGAAACTTCACCAATATATCATTTAATCTGAAAAGGAATAAAAGAAACCTATTTAAAATGGAAAGAAGCTGAAACTAGAAATATCATGAGGGGGTCACAGAACCCACCCCTGCTGATCTGAAAGGGCATGAACAGCTTTCCCCACTGGGAATTCTTCCAGCAAGCCCCCAGACTTGCCCATGTTATCCAGGATGTCATAGATAGCTCCTCCCACCAGGAAACCCATCAGCAGGTGCAAGGAGCTTTCATATCATTCCAGGAGCACACAAAGATTTCTTAACACTAGGAAATCTGTCAGTGGGTGCTGGGACCTGCTCCACTGTACTGGAGAGTGCAGATAGCTGCCCCCACTAGGGAATTCTCCCAGAGATGAAGGCTGAAACCACATCCGAGCCCCAGGGACTATGTGACTAAGACAGAAGAGCTAAAACCTCTCCATGTAGAATCATGAACTGCAGAGTTACACCTCTGATGACAGCTTCATAAATTCAGTACTAGCTAAACATCTGAAAGGATAACAGATGCTCTTGAAGCTGGGATGAGTCTGACTTTCACAGCTGTGGGCTCTGCAAGCACAAATACATGGGGGTAGGGCCAGACCAACTGTGGGGAAAACTGAGTCCTGTCCTTATGGGCAGGGTCATGCACAGTAAATTTTTAATCCAATTTTCTGTTGATGGGCGGGGCTGTGCTCCCTCCCTGTTGTTTGACCTGAGACCAAACTATGATAGGGGTAACGAAGATAATGGTGACCTCCTTCAAAAAGGCCCATGCATGCACTGCTTCATTTAGTGCCACCAACCCTAGCAGGCCACTGCTGACCCACACCTCCACTGGAGACTGCTGAACACTCACAGGCAAGTCTGAGTCAGTCTCTTGTGGGGTCACTGTTCCTTTTTCCTGGGTCCTTGTGTGCTCAAGGTTTTATTTGTACCTTCCAAGATTATGTTTCCCCAATCCTGTGTAAGTTCTGTAATCAAATCCTGCTGGCCTCCAAAGTCAAATTCCCTGGGGGTTCTCAGTCCCCTTGGCAGATCCCCAGGTTGAGAAATCTGTTATGGGTCCTAGAACTTTCTTAACAGTAAGAGAATTTCTTTTGGATAATTGTTCTGCAGTTTGTGGGTCATCTGCTCAGTGGCTCTATGCTGGGGTTAATGGTGACCTCCTCCAAGAGGGCTTATGCCACAGGCTCTGTGATCCAGGACTCCTGCATTCAGAGCCCCTGCCCCTGTAACAGGCCACTGCTTACATGTACCTCAACAGGAGACATTCAAACACAGGTCTGGCTCAGTCTCTGTCGGTTCTCTGGGTCCTGCTGTGCACAAGGTTTTATTTGAGCCTTCCAAGCATCTCTGGCTGGTATGGAGTCTGATTCTAAATGTGATTTTGCCCCTCCTACCATCTTGCTGGGGCCTGTCCTTTGCCTTGAACGTGGGGTAAATTTTTTTTGTGGGATCCAACATTCTTCTGTTGATGGTTGCTCAGCTGTGAGTCACAATTTTGCAGTTCTCTCAGGAGAAGATGAGCACAAGTTCTTCTACTCTGCCATCTTGTGAATTAAAGATCTAGTGAGCATACCCCGCCCATCAGACCAAGACCCAGTTCCCCATCCCCACCCCCTGCTCAGATCCCTCATCAGGAAGCCTCCATAAGTCTCTTAACCTTATCCATCAGAGGGCAGACAGAATTAAAACCATAATCACAAAAAAACCAATCAAACTGATCATATGGACCACAGCTTTGTCTAACTCAATGAAACTATGATCCATGCAGTATAGGGCCACCAAAGAGAGATAGGTCATGGTGGAGAGTTCTAACAAAACGTGGTTCACTAAAGAAAGGAATGGCAAACCACTTCAACATTTTTGCCTTGAGAACCCCATGAACCGTATGAAAAGGCAAAATGATATGATACTGAAAGATGAGCTCCCCAAGTGGTAGGTATCCAATAGGCTTCTGGAGAAGAATGGAGAAATGACACAAGAACGAATGGAGAGATGGAGCCAAAGCAAAAACAACACCTAGTTGTGAACATGATTGGTGATGAAAGCAAAGCCTGATGCTGTAAAAAGCAAAATTACATAAGACTCTGGAATGTTAGGTCCATGAATCAAGGCAAATTGGAAGTGGTCACACAGGACATGGCAAATGTGAGCATCGATAATTTAGGAATCAGTGAACTAAAATGGACTGGAATGGGCGAATTTAATTCCGATGACCATTGCATCTACTACTGTGGGCAAGAATACCTTAGAAGAAATGGAGTAGCCCTCATAGTCAACAAAAGAGTCTGAAAAGCAGTATTTGGGTGCAATTTCAAAAATGACAGAATGGTCTCTGTTCGTTTCCAAGACAAACCATTCAATATCAGAGTAATCCAAGTCTATGCCCTGACCAGTAATGCTTAAGAAGCTGAAGTTGAGTGATTCTACGTAGAACTAAAAGACCTTCTAGAACTATCACCAAAAAAAAGATGTATTTTCCATCATAGGGTACTGGAATGCAACAGTAGGAAGTCAAGAGATGCCTGGAGTAACAGGCAAATTTGGCCTTGCTTGGAGTATACAAAATTAAACAGTGCAAAGGCTAACAGAGCTTTGCCAAGAGCACTCACTGGCCATAACAAACACTTTCTTCCAACACAAGAGAAGACTGTACACATGGACATCACCAGATGGTCAATCATGAAATCAGACTGATTATATAATTTGCAGACAAAGGTGGAAAAGCTCTATACAGTCAGCAAAAACAAGACCACAAGCTGTCTGTGGCTCAGATCGTGAACTCCTTATTGCTAAATTCAGACTTAAATTGAAGACAGTAGGGAAAATCACTATAGCATTCAGGTATGACATAAATCAAATCCCTTACAATTATACAGTGTAAGTAAGAAATAGACTCAAGGGATAAGATCTGATAGACAGAGTGCCTGAAGAACTATGGATGGAGGTTTGTGATATTCTACAGGAAGCAGTGATCAAGACCATCCCCAAGAAAAAGAAATTCAAAAAGGCAAAAAGTTTGCCGAGGAGGCCTTACAAATAGCTGAGAAAAGAAGAGAAGCTAAAGACAAAACAGAGAAGGAATGATGTACCCATTTGAAAGCAGAGTTCCCAAGAATAGCAAGGAGAGATAAGAAAGCCTTCTTCAGTGATCAATGCAAAGAAATAGAGGAAAACAACAGAATGGGAAAGACTAAAGGTCTCTTCAACAAAATTAGAGATACCAAGAGAAGATTTCATGAAAAGATGGGCACAATAAAGGAAAGAAACGATATGGATCTAACTGAAACAGAAGATATTAAGAAGAAGTAACAAGAATAAATGGAAGAATTATACAAAAAAGATCTTCATGACTCAGATAACCATGATTGTGTGACAATTCACCTAGAGCCAGACATCCTGGAGTGTGAAATCAAATGGGCCTCAGAAAGCCTCGCTATGAACACAACTAGTGGAGATGATGGAATTCCAGTTGGCCAACCTCAAATCCTAAAAGTTGATGCTATACAAGTGCTGAAGTCAATATGCCAGCAAATTTGGAAAATTCAGCAGTTGTCACAGAACTGGGATAGATCATTTTTTATTCCAATCCTAAAGAATGGCAATGTCAAAGAATGTTCAAACTACCACACAACTGCACTCATCTCACACTCTAGTAAAGTAATGCTCAAAATTCTCCAAGTCAGGCTTCATCAGTATGTAAGTCATGAACTTCCAGATGTTCAAGCTGGATTTAGAAAAGGCAAGGGAACCTGAAATCAAATTGCCAACACCTACTGGATCACAGAAAAAGCAATAGAGTTCCAGTAAAACATCTACTTCTACTTTATTGACTATGCTAAAACCTTGGACTTTGTGGATGACAACAAACAATGGAAAATTCTTCAAGAGGTGGTAATACCAGACCATCTTACCTGCCTCTTGAGAAAGAAGCAATAATTAGAACTGGGCATAGAACAATAGACTGGTTCCAAATTGGAAAAGGAGTACATCAAAGCTTGTATATTATCACCTTGCTTATTTAACTTATATGTCAAGTACATCATGAGAAATGCCAGACTGGATGAAGCACAAGCTGAAATCAAGACTGCTAGAAGAAAAATTCATAACTTCAGATAGGCAGATGACACCACCATTATGGCAGAAAGCAAAGAAGAACTGAAGAGGCTCTTGGTGAAACTGAAGGAGGAGAGTGAAAAATCTGGTTTAACTCAGCATTAAAAAAACTAAGATCATGGCATCTGGTCCCATCACTTCATGGCAAATAGATGGGGGGGAAAAAAAAAAAAAAGAACCAGTGAGAGACTTTCTTTCTTGGGCTCCAAGATCACTGCAGATGGTGACTGCAGCCTTGAAATTAAAAGATGCTTGCTCCTTAGCAGAAAAGTTATAACTAAGTTAGACTGCATATTAGAGAAGCAAAGATATTACTTTGACTACAAACTTCCATCTATCAAAACTATGGTTTTTTCAGTAGTCATGTATGGATGTGAGAGTTGGAATATAAACAAAGTTGAGCTCCAAAGAATTGATGCTTTTGAACTGTGGTGTTGTAGAAGACTCTTGAGATTCCCTTGGACTGCAAGAAGATCAAGTCAGTCAATCCAAAAGGAAATCAGTCCTGAATATTCTTTTGAATGACTGATGTTGAAGTTGAAACACCAATACTTGGCCACCTGTTTTGAAAAACTGACTCGTTGGAAAAGACCCTGGTGCTGGGAAAAATTGAACTCAGGAGGAGAAGGGACCTACCCAGGATGAGATGGTTGCATAGCATCACTGACTCAATGGACATGAGTCTGACCAGGTTCTGGAGGTTGATGATGGACAGGGAATCCTGGCATGCTGCAGTCCATGGAGCTGCACAGAGTCAGACACGACTGAGCGACTGAATTGTCTGAGTGCCAGACCAGAGTTTGAACTTCCTCCATAGCTCCTACAGTGGTCTAGTTGCATTACTACTGCAATATTGTGATCTAAGCTCAGTGAACCAGCAGCTTGGTAAAAAAAATACAAGTATCAAGAGTCACCTAAGGATCAATTGCAAATATACCCACAGTTAAGGCAGGACCAAGAGCAGTGATGGTGCAGGAGCACAGTGGCTGCAGTGGTGCAGGAGTGCAGAGGCTGCAGCAGTGCAGGAGCATGGCCGAGAGGAGCTACCCCACGTCCAGGGTAAGGATCAGCAGCTTTGCTTTGCTGGAGCAACCATGAAGAGATACACCACGTCCAAGGTAAGAGAAACCCAAGTAAGACAGTAGGCTCTGAGAGAGGGCATCAGAAGGCAGACAGAATGAAACCAAAATCACAGACAACTAGCCAATCTGACCACACAGACCACAGCCTTATCTAACTCAATGAAACTAAGCCATGCTGTGTGGGGCCACTCAAGATGGACAGGTCATGGTGGAGAGAGCTGACAAAATATGGTCCACTGGAGAAGGGAATGGCAAACCACTTCAGTATTCTTGCCTTGAGAACCCCATGAACAGTATGAACAGGAAAGAAGGTAGGATACTGAAAGATGAACTCCCCAGATCAGTAGGTGCCCAATAAGCTACTGGAGATCAGTGAGGAAATAACTCCAGAAAGAATGAAGGGATGGAGCCAAAGCAAAAACAACACCCAGCTGTGGATGGGACTGGTGATAGAAGCAAGTTTCAAAGCTGTAAAGAGCAATATTTCATAGGAACCTGGAATGTTAGGTCCATGAATCAAGGCAAATTGGAAGTGGTCAATCAGATTTCAAGAGTGAACATTGACATTCTAGGAATCAGCGAGCTAAGATGGACTGGAATGGGTGAATCTAACTCAGATGACCATTATATCTACTACTGTGGGCAGGAATCCCTTAGAAGAAATGGAATAGCCATCATAGTCAACAAAAGAGTCTGAAATGCAGTACTTGGATGCAATCTCCAAAATAACAGAATGATCTCTGTTTGTTTCCAAGGCAAACCATTCAATATCATGATAATCCAAGTCTATGCCCCAACCAGTAATGCTGAAGAATCTGAAGTTGAACGGTTCTATGAAGACCTACAAGACCTTCTAGAACTAACACCCCCAAAAGATGTCCATTTCATTATAGGGGACTGGAATGCAAAAATATGAAGTCAAGAAACACCTGGAGTTAAAAAAAGAAAAGAAAAGAAACACCTGGAGTAACAGGCAAATTTGGCCTTGGAGTACAGAATGAAGCAGGGCAAAGGCTAAGAATTCCACCAAGAGAATGCACTGGTCATAGCAAACACCCTTTTCCAACAACACACGAGAAGACTCCATATGGACATCACCCCATGGTCAACACCGAAATCAGATTGATTATATCCTTTGCAGCCAAAGATGGAGAACCTCTATACAGTCAGCAAAAACAAGATCAGGAGCTGACTGTGGCTCATATCATCCACTTCTTATTGCCAAATTCAGACTGAATTGAAGAAAGTGGGGAAAACCACTAGACCATTCAGGTATGACCTAAACCAAATCCCTTTTGCAATGGAAGTGAGAAATAGATTTAAAGGACTAGATATGATAGACAGAGTGCCTGATGAACTATGGATGGAGGTTCATGATTTGTACAGGAGACAGGAATCAAGACCATTCCCAAGAAAAAGAAATGCAAAAAAGCAAAATGATTGTCTGAGGAGGCCTTACAAATAGCTGTGAAAAGAAGAGAAGCAAAAAGCAAAGGAGAAAAGGAGAGATATACTAATTTGCACAGTAAAGGGAACCATAAACAAGATGAAAACACAGTTCTCAGAATGGGAGAAAATATTTGCAAATGGAGCAACTGATAAGGGGTTAATCTTCAAAATATACAAAGAGGTCATGCAGCTCAACATAAAAAACAAACAAATAACCCAAGAATGGCATTGAAACATCATATCATATCATATAAGATATCATATCATATCATATCATCATATCATATCATATCATATCATATCATATAAGAAATGAATCGCCAGTCCAGGTTCAATGCAGGATATAGGAAGCTTGAAGCTGGTGCACTGGGATGACCCAGAGGGATGGTATGGGGAGGGAGGTGGGAGGGGGGTTCAGGATTGGGAACACGTGTACACCCGTGGCAGATTCATGGTGATGTATGGCAAAACCAATACAATATTGTAAAGTAAAAATAAAATAAAATTAAATTAAATTAAAAAAAATTGGAGAAAATCTAATTGGACATATTTTCAAAGAAGATATAAATAGTGTCAAAAGGTGTTCAACATTACTAATTATTAGAGAAATGCAAATTAAAACAGTGAGGTATCACTTTACACAAGTTAGTATGGCCACCATCAAAAAATGTAATAACAATAAGTGCTGGACAGGATGTAAACAAAAGGGAACCATCCTACCATGTTGGCGAGATTGTAAACTGGTAAAGCTTCTATGGAGAACAGTATGGGGCTGGGGGGTCCTTAGAACTAAAGAAAACTAAAAATAGACCTACCATTGACCAAGCAATCCCACCTTTAGGCGTTATCTGGAGAAAACCATAATTCAAAAGGATGCATGAATGCTGATGTTAACTGCAGCAGTATTTACAATAACTAAGACATGAAAACAACCTAAATGTCCACCAATAGATGAATGGATAAAGATGATGTAGTACATATATAGAATGGAACATTACTCAGCCATAAAAATGAATGAAATTGTGCCATTTGTGTAGACGTATGGACCAAGACACTGTCATCAGAGTGAAGTCAGAAAGAGAAAACCTAATACTGTGTATCGCTTATATGTGGAATCTAGAAAAATGGCACAGATGAACTTGTTAGCAAAGCAGAAATAGAGTTACATGTGTAAAGAATAAACTTATGGATGCCAAGGAGGGGAAAGGCATTGAGATGAACTGGGAGGTTGAGATTGATATATTTTCACTACCGTCTTTAAAATAGAGCTTCCCAGGTGGCACAGTAGTAAAGATTCTGCCTGCTGATGCAGGAGACACATGAGACACAAGCTCTATTTCTGGATAAGGAAGATCCCTTGGAGAAGGAAATAGAAGTGCAGTACAATATTCTGGCCTGAAGAATCCCATGGACATCAGTAGCCTGATGGACTACTGTCCACAGGATCATAAAGAGTTGGACACAACAAAGCACAGCACATTTTCATACACATAGGCTTTAAAACAGATAACTAATAAGCATACTGGGCACCTACTGATCTGAGGAGCTTATCTTTCAGTGACATATCTTTTTGACATTTCACACTGTTCATAGGTTCTAAAGGCAAGAATACAGAAGTGGTTTGCCATTGCCTTCTCCAGTGGACCATGTTTTGTCAAAACTATCGGCCATGAACTGTTTGTCTTGGGTTGTCCTACATGGCATGGCTCATAGTTTCATTGAGTTAGACAAGGCTATGATCCATGTGATTACTTGAATTGAAGAAAGTAGGGAAAATCAGTAGACCATTCAGATATGACCTTAAAAAATGCCTTATATACAGTGGAAGTGACAAATAGATTTAAAGGATTAGATAGACAGAATGCCTGAAGAACTATGGATGAAGGTTCATGAGGTTGTACAGGAGGAAGTGATCAAGACCACCCCCAAAGAAGAAATGCAAAAGGGCAAAATGATTGTCTGAGGAGGCCTTACAAAGAGCTGAGAAAAGAAGAGAAACTAAAGGCAAAGGAGAAAAGGAAAGATATATACATCTGAAAGCAGAGTTCCAAAGAATAACAAGGAGAGATAAGAAAGCCTTCCTCAGTGATAAATGAAAAGAAATAGAGGAATACAATAGAATGGGAAAGGCTAGAGATCTCTTCAAGAAAATTAGAGATACCAAGGAAACTTTTCATACGAAGATGGGCACAATAAAGGACAGAAATGGTATACACCTAACAAAAGCAGATGATATTAAGAACAGGTGACAAGAATACACAGAAGAACAATACAAGACAGATCTTAATGGCCCAGATAACCATGATGTTTAGATGAGTAGATGAGTACTGTCTAGGTGATGACTAGGTGTACTGTCACGATGTCTTAGGGAGTAGATCACTCACCTAGAGTCAGACATCTTCAAATGTGAAGTCAAGTGGGCCTTAGGAAGCATCACTCTAAACAAAGTTAGTGGAGGTTATGGAAGTCAAGTTCAGCTATTTCAAATCCTAAAAGATGATGCTGTGAAAGTGCTGTACTCAATATGCCAGCAAATTTGGAAAACTTAGCAATGGCCACAGGATGGGAAAAGGTCAGTGTTCATTCTAATCCCAAAGAAAGACAATGCCAAAGAATGCTCAAATTGGCCCACAATTGCACTCATCTCACACGCTAGCAAAGCAATACTCAATTTTCTCCAAGCTAGCCTTCAATAGTACATGAACTGAGAACTTCCACATGTTCAAGGTCCATTTAGAAAAGGCACAGGAGCAAGAGATCAAATTGCCAATATGTGTTGAATCATAGAAAAAGCAAGAAAGTTCCAGATAAATATCTATTTCTGCTTTACTGACTATGCTACAACTTTTGACTGTGTGGATGACAACAGTGGAAAATTCTTCAAGAGATTGGAATACCAGACCACCTTACCTACCCCCTGAGAAATCTGTATGCAGTTCAAGAAGAAACAGTTAGAACCGGACATGGGACAAGGGACTGGTTCCAACTTGGAAAAGGAGTATGTCAAGGCCATATAAAGTCTCCCTGCTTATTTAACTTATATGCAGTGTACATCATGCAAAATGCCGGGCTAGATAAAGCACAAGCTGAAATCAAGATTCCCAGGAGAAATATCAGCAATGTCAGATATGCAGATGACACCACCCTTATGGCAGAAACTGAAGAGAAATGAAAGAGTCTCTTGATTAAGGTGAAAGAGGACAGTGAATAAGCTGGCTTAAAACTCAATATTGAAAATAATGAAGATCATGGCATCTTCTCCCATCACTTCATGGAAAATAGAAAGGGAAACAATGAAAATAGTGACAGAATTTCTTTTCTTATCACTGCAGATTGTGACTGCAGTCATAAAATTAAAAGACACGTGATCCTTGGAAGAAAATCTATGACCAATCTAGACAGCATATTAAAAATCAGAGACATTACTTTGCCAAGAAATGCCTGTCTAGTCAAAGCTACAGTTTTTCCAGTAGTCATGATATGGATGTGAAAACTGGACCATATATAGAAACTGAGTGCCAAGGAATTAATGCTTTTGAACTGTAGTGCTGGAGAAGACTCTTGAGATTCCACTGGATTGCAAGGAGATAAAAGCAGTCAATCCTAAATTGAATCATTCCTGAATATTTATTGGAAGGACTGATACTGAAGCTGAAACTCCAATACGTTGGCCACCTGATGTGAAGAACTGAATCATTGGGAAAAAAAAAAAAAAAAACTCTGATGCTGGAAAAGATCAAAGGCAGAAGGTGAAGGAGATGAGAGGATGAGATGGTTGGATGGCATAACTGACTCAATGGAAATGAATTTGAGCAAGCTCCGGGAGGTGGTGATGGACAGGGAAGACTAGTGAGCTGCAGTCCATAAGGTCACAAAGAATTGGACATAACTGAGACACTGACAGTGAAAGTGAGAAATAGATTTAAAGGACTAGATCTGATGGACAGAAGGCCTGAGGAACTATAGTTGGAGGTTCATGACATTGTACAGTACACAGGGATCAAGACCATCCACAAGAAAAAGAAATGCAAACACAGAAAAATGGCTGTCTGAGGAGGCCTTACAAATAGCTGTGAAAAGAAGAGAAGTGAAAAGCAAAGGAGAGAAGGAAAGATATACCCATATGAATGCAGAGTTCCAAAGAATAGCAAGGAGAGATAAGAAAGCCTTCCTCAGCAATCAGTGCAAAGAAATAGAGGAATACAATAGAATAGGAAAAACTAGAGATTTCTTCAAGAAAATTAGACATACCAAGGGAACATTTCATGTAAAGATGGACTTGATAAAGGACAGAAATAGTATGGACCTAACAGAAGCAGAAGATATTAAGAAGAGGTGGCAAGAATACACAGAAGAACTATACAAAATAGATCTTCATGACACATATAATCATGATGGTGTGATCACTCACCTAGAGCCAGACATCCTGGAATGTGAAGTCAAGTGGGCCTTAGGAAGTATCACTATGAACAAAGCTAGTGGAGGTGATGGAATTCCAGTTGAGATATTTCAAATCCTAAAAGATGATGCTGTGAAAGTGCTGCACTAAATATGACAGCAAATTTGGAAAATTCAGCAGTGGCCACAGGACTGGAAAAGGTCAATTTTCATTGTAATCCCAAAGAAAGGTAATGCCAAAGAATGCTCAAACTACCACACAATTGCACTCATCTCACACGCTAGTAAAGTAATGCTCAAAATTCTCCAAGCCAGGCTTCAGCAATACGTGAACCGTGAACTTCCAGATGTTCAAGCTGGTTTTAGAAAAGGCAGAGGAACCAGAGATCAAATTGCAAACATCCTCTGGATCATGGAAAAAGCAAGAGAGTTCCAGAAAAACATCTATTTCTTCTTTATTGACTATGCCAAATCACAATAAACTGTGGAAAATTCTGAAAGTGATGGGAATACCAGACCACCTGACCTGACTCTTGAGAAACCTATACGCAGGTCAGGAAACAAAAATTAGAACTGGACATGGAACAGACTGGGTCCAAATAGGAAAAGGAGTATGTCAAGGCTCTATATTGTCACCTGCTAACTTCTAAGCAGAGTACATCAAGAGAAACACTGGGATGGAGGAAGCACAAGCTGGATCAAGAATGCCAGGAGAAATATCAATAACCTCAGATATGCAGATGACATACACTTATGACAGAAAGTGAGAAGAACTAAAGAGCCTCTTGATAAAAGTGAAAGAGGAGAGTGAAAAAGTTGGCTTAAAGCTCAACATTCAGAAAAAGAAGATCATGGCATCTGGTCCCATCGTTTCAAGGCAAATAGATGGAAAAACAGTGGAAACAGTGTCAGACTTTATTTTGGGGGGGCTCCAAAATCACTGCAGTTGATGACTGCAGCCATTAAATCAGAAGACGCTTACTCCTTTGAAGGAAAATTATGACCAACCTAGATAGCATATTAAAAAACATAGACATTACCTTGTCAGCAAAGGTCCATCTAGTCAAGGCTATGGTTTTTCCTGTGGTCATGTACGGATGTGAGAATTGGACTATCAAGAAAACTGAGCGCCGAAGAATTGATGCTTTTGAACTGTGGTGTTGGAGAAGACTCTTGAGAGTCCCTTGGACTGCAAGGAGATCCAACCAGTCTATCCTAAAGGAGATCAGTCCTGGGTGTTCATTGGAAGGACTGACGTTGAAGCTGAAACTCCAATATTTTGGCCACCTGATGCAAGGAGCTGACTCATTTATAAAGACCCTGATGTCGGGAAGGATTGAAGGCAGGAGGAGAAGGGGACAACAGAGGATGAGATGGTTGGATGTTGGGGGCCAGCATGAGGCACTCTGCCCGTGGCAAAGGTCATGAGGAAAGAGGCTCGACATACACAAAGGCAGGATCGAGCCTCAGGAGTCCCCCTGGAAATCCTCGAGCATCTACCCCCATAACCAGAGCCTGCCTACTTTACTACTTTGTGATCTCCCATACACTTCTGACTTTACGGGGGGCTGTCCCCCACCACCTCTTTCGGAGAAGGAGTTAACTTAGAGCTCCAGTTAATAAAAACTCCTGGGCGTGACAAAAGTGTTTTAACCTACAAACTCCTCTGAAAGTTCTCTAGCCTGCCTGACAGGCTTCTCGGGCCACATGTGATTGCTCACAGCCTCCCAACCATGAGAGGCATGAGAGGCTTTAAACCTTCTAAAAACAGGTTCTTAGAAAAGTTAGAAAACCATTAGTATAAGTATAGTGGGCTGATTAGAAATTGTATTGGTGAAGGGTTTTTCATTTGTTGAGCCTATGTTTGTTGCTAAGTCTCCACATCCCCTGCCCTTACACACATTAATGAATATATAGAAGAAATAAGTATTAACCTTTGATATAAATCACGTTAGACCTTAGGCTAAGTAAATTCTTTCCTTAACTAAAACCCACTACACCCTCACCCTATAGGAATGTAACTTTATTTGGGTGGTGTCTGTTTTAAGAATAATCACCCCTGGAGAAATAAGTGTCCTGGTTGACTGACCGCTGTCACAAGGAGAGGGTCATAAATTGTCAGCAGGCCCCCTGGCCAGAAGATGATGTAACACCCCTAAGACCTCTGTGTACATTTGTATGAAGCACCTGACTTTGATAAAAGTCAGGACTGCTGACCCCATGTGACTTTTGCATAACATCTCAGTGTATAAAAGTAGACCATGGAAAATAAAGAATTGGGATCAGTTCCTCGAAAGACTGGTCTCCCCATGTCTCTCTCTCTCTCTCTCAAACTCTGGCTGAGTCTCCATCTGGAGCGCGGAACCCGCCATGTTTACTAATTTTGCCTGGGCTTCTAATATCCGACCGGGGAGGCCTCAGTGTCTCCTCTCCTTCGGGGAATGGAAGGACGCCTGCGGCATATGTAAGTGGTGCAAACTTCTTGTCTTTAAGTTTTATTGGTCTCCTGCGTAAACCAAGCTACTCAGCCTCTTTTCTCCACTGAATTTTCCTACTGAGCTATCCTCATTCTATTACTCTTTACATCTCTAATTAATATGTAATTGAAGCTATTGTATCCTGATCCTCGCTGACGCCATCCCCGCTTCGAACTCCCTGGATCAGCCGGAGCTGGACCCCGGCAGTTGGATGGCATCACTGACTCAATGGACATGAGTTTGAGTAAACTCTGGGAGTTGGTGAAGGACAGGGAGGCCTGGCATGCTGCAGTTCATGGGGTCAGAAAGAGTCAGACACGACTGAGTGACTGAACTGATACTGATACTTAGAGACTGAACTGAACTGAATGAGATCCTACTGTTTAGGATAGGGAACTCTACTCTATGATCTGCTCCATGTAATTGGGAAAGAAATCTAAAAAAGAGTGTATGTATGTGTACATACAACTGATTCACTTTAGTATACAGCAGAAACTAACACAACATTGTTAAGCAACTATACTTCAATATATATTAAAATTAAAAAAATAAAATGGAGTAAGCCCTATATGGTGCTCTCATACTTCACAATTGGATGATGCTAGTAGCAATAAAAAGCTTACTTCACAGACTCCAGCAACAGCCCAGTCAATGAGAAAGCACAGCAACTCAGCCAAAGAGATGCATCCACAATCCTGAACTCCTGTGCTCCTCCAATGGACTTTGTTCTGAAACATGCCTTTGAAACTCCTACCTTTTCTCCATAAAAGACCCCTGTCCTCATTTGTTTTTCAGACTTGCCTACCAGTTAACATAGTTTTTTTCATTTAATTGCAATTCCTCTGGTATTCCAAACTAAAATCATTTTACTGGTAAAATAACTGGCTATTTTATTTTTAAAGTTGACATTAGAATTTCATGACAAAGACAAATAAACTTTCAAAGTAAAAGTCACTCCATATTCCAGTCTATCTCAGGAGATGTTTGTTTAAAAACAAAGTAAACAAATAAAAACTACTGCATAAAGACTCATCATTTTAGGATTTTTTGTACTTAAAGGAAGCTGAAAGAAGAACATTAATCATGCGCACAATTATTTTCAGTAATAGTTATAAACTGAATATTATACAGTAGAATAAAAAAGAAAAAAGTCTGAACAATGGCTCACTATACTAAAAAATGGAAAAATAAAGTAAAAGAAATAACTGAAGCTGCAGGTCTAGATGCAGGGATATGATGGGGTGTAGATAATATTTACTTCATGTGCATCATTCTGATAGAGTATGTTACATAGGAGATAATGAAGTTTATTCTCAACTGTGCCCTTCTAAGAAATGTGGGTTTTCTCTGCATTGGGGGTCAAGGTTTAGTAAAAAAAAATATTAGATGTGTATAACATGGGAGAGATTAAAATTCAGAATAAATTGAATGTTCAACTGTGTGTATGCTCCGTACTAGGAGTATAATCTTAGGCAAACTACTGCCTGACTCACAGTTTTTCCTTTCAGTTCACCCTCAGTTCAGTTCAGTTGCAAAGTCTTGTTCTAGTCTTTGTGACCCAATGACTGCAGCACACCAGGCCTCCTTGTCCATCACCAGCTCCCGGAATTCACTAAAACTCATGTCCATTGAGTTGGTGATGTCATCCAACCATCTCATCCTCTGTCATCCCATTCTCCTCCTGCCTTCAATCTTTTCCAGCATCAGGGTCTTTTCAAATGAGTCAGCTCTTTCATCAGGTGGCCAAATTATTGGAGTTTCAGCTTCAACATCAGTCCTTACAATGAATATTCAGGACTAACTTCCTTTAGGATGGACTGGTTGGATCTCCTTGCAGTCCAAGGGACTCTCAAGAGTCTTATCCAACACCACAGTTCAAAAGCATCAATTCTTCGGCACCCAGCTTTCCTTACAGTCCAACTATCACATCCATACATGACTACTGGAAAAACCTAGCTTTGTCTAGATGTACCTTTTTTGGCAAAGTAATGTCTCTGCTTTTTAATATGCTGTCTAGGATGGTCATAACTTTCCTTCCAAGAAGCAAGCACCTTTTAATTTCATGGCTGCACTCAACAACTGCAGTGATTTTGGAGGCCCCAAAAATAAAGTCTGTCAGTCTTTCCACTTTTTCCCCATATATTTGCCATGAAGTGATGGGACCAGATGCCATGATCTTAGTTTTCTGAATGTTGAGTTTTAACCCAACTTTTTCAGTATCATCAAGAGGCTCTTTAGTTCTTCTTCACTTTTTGCCACAGGACGGTGTCATCATCATATCTGAGGTTATTGATGTATCAAACAGCAAAATTGGTTCCAGCTTGTTCTTTATCTAGTCCAACATTTCTCATGATGTATTCTGCATATAAGTTAAATAAGCATGGTGGCAATATACAGCCTTGATGCACTCCTTTCCCGATTTGGAACCAGTCTCTTGTTCCCTGTCCAGTTCTAACTGTTCTAATCTGCATACAAATTTCTCAGGAGACAGGTCAGGTGGTCTGGTATTCCCATCTCTTGAAAAGTTAGTTGTGATCCACAAAGTCAAAGGCTTTGGCATAGTCAATAAAGCAGAAGTAGATGTTTTTCTGGAACTGTAGTGCTTTTTCAATGATCCAGAGGATGTTGGCAATTTAATCTTGCCATGGATGTTGCCAAAGAATGCTCAAACTACTGCACAATTGCACTCATCTCACATGCTATCGAAGTAATGCTCAAAATTCTCCAACCCTGGCTTCAACAGTGCATGAACCATGAACTTCCAGATGTTCAAGCTGTATTTAGAAAAGGCAGAGGAACCAGAAGTCAGTTCACACTAGGAAAACAAAAAAAGATGCTATGAATATATGTAATTGCTGTTTTTAAAGTAAATCAGATTTGAAATTATGAAAGTAAATTGCATCTCTTTTTTTGTGTTAGATTCTTGTTTAGCTGAAATTCAAACTTTGTACAGTGTTACCAATTTGAATCTCAGAGACAAAATTTTGAGTGACATTAAAAATAACAGTTTTTTGCTTTGTCAAGAAAGTACAGTTCAGTCACTCATTTGTGTCTCACTCCTGCGACTCCTTGCAATTATCAGAACAAGTGGACAACGAAGGGCTAATGCCCCAAATACTGTGTATTCTGACCTGGAGGGTGTAGTGAGGCCATTTATAGTAATGGTTCAGCTTGTGAATATTCTTCTGACTGGTTGGCACTGAAGTAAGTGAGAGTCAGCATCATCAATCTTATGGTCCCAACCAGTCTGGTGTTTACATTACTCAGGGTACCATATAGTTAACTGTCCTGTGTAGTGGGGGTTTCAGTTTTCAGTTAGTCACTCAGCCGTGTCTGACTCTTAGTGACCCTATGGACACACCAACTTCCTTATCCATCACCAACACCTGGAGCTTGCTCAAACTCATGTCCGTCGAGTCTGAGATGCCATCCAAACATCTCACCCTCTGTCATCCACTTCTCCTGCCTTCAATCTTTCCCCAAATTAGAGTCTTTTCTAATGAGTCAGTTCTTCTCATCAGATGGCCAAAGTATTGCAACTTCACTTAAGCATCACTCCTTCCAATGATTTTTCAGGATTGGTTTCCTTTAGGATTGACTGGTTTTATCTCCTTGCAGTCCAAGTGACTCTCAAAAGTCATCTCCAACACTGCAATTTAAAAGCATCAATTGTTCAGTGCTCAGTTTTCTTTATGGTCCAGCTTTCACATACATATGTGACTACTCAAAAAACCATAACTTTGAATAGATGGGCTTTTGTTGCCAAAGAAAATCCTCTGCTTTTTAATATGCTGTCTAGGAGGTTGGTAACAACTTTTATTCCAAGGAGGAAGCATCTTTTAATTTCGTGGCAGCAGTTAAAATCTGCAGTGATTGTGGAGACCAAGAAAATAAAGCTTGCCACTGTTTCCATTGTTCCCATGAAGTGATGGGACCGGATGCCATAATCTTTGTTGTTGTTTTTTTTTTTTAAATATTGAATTTTAAGCCAGCTTTTTCACTGTTCTCTTTCACTTTCTTCAAGAAGCTTTGTAGTATATGTTTGCTTTTGCCATAAGGATGGTATCTTCTGCATATCTGAGGTTATTGATATTTCTCCCAGCAAAATTGATTCCAGCTTATGCTTCATCCAGTCTGGCATGTCACATGATGTACACTGCATATAAATTAAATAAGCAGTATAACAATATACAGCCTTGGCATATTCATTTCCCAATCTGGAACCAGTCCGTTGTTTCATGTCTGGTTCTAACTGTTGGTTCTTGACCTTCATATGGATTTCTCAGGAAAGGTGGTCTGGTATTCCCATTGTTTAAGAATTTTCCACAGTTTGTTATCATCCACGCAGTAAAAGGCTTTAATGTGTCAGTGAAGCAAAATTAGATGTTTTTCTGAAATTTTTTTGCTTTTGCTATGACCCAACAGATGCTTGCAATTTGATCTCTGGTTCCTCTGCCTTTTCTAAATGCACTTTGAACATCTGGAAGTTCTCGGTTGATGAAGCCTAACTTGGAGAATTTTGAGAATTACTTTACTAGCATGTGAGATGAGTGCAACTGTGCAGTAATAAGAACATTGTTTGGCATTGCCTTTCTTTGGGATTGGAATGAAAACTGACCTTTTCCAGTCCTGTAGCCATTGTTAAGTTTTCCCAATTGCTGGCATATTGAATGCAGCACTTTCACAGAATCATCTTTCAGAATTTGAAATAGTTCAACTGGAATTCCATCACTTCCACTAGCTTTGTTTGTAGTGATGCTTCTTAAGGCCCACTTGACTTTGCACTCCAGGATGTCCGGCTCTAGGTGAGTGATCACATCATCATGGTTTTCTGGGTCATTAAAATCTGTTTTGTATACATCTTCTGTGTATTCTTGTCACCTCTTCTTAGTATCTTCTGCTTCTCTTATGTCTATACCATTTCTGTCCTTTATTGAGCCCATCTTTGCATGAAAATTTCCCTTGGTATATCTAGTTTTCTTGAAGAGATCTAGTCTTCCCCATTCTATTGTTTTCCTCTATTTCTTTGTACTGATCACTGAGGAAGACTTTCTTATCTCTCTTTGCTATTCTTTGGAACTCTGCTTTCAGATGGATATATCTTTCCTTTTCTCCTTTGCCTTTCACTTCTCTTTTTTTTCTCAGCTAGTTGTAAAACCTCCTCAGACAACTATTCTGCCTTTTTGCATTTCTTCTTCCTGGGGATGGTTTTGATCAGTGCCTCATGTACAATCTTTAACTTCCATCCTTGGTTCTTTGGATACTCTGTCTATTATATCTAATCCATTATATCTACTTGTCACTTTAGGTCATACCTGAATTGTTTACTGGTTTTCCCTACTTTTTTCAATTTAGTCTGAATTTTTCAATAAAGAGTTTATGGTCTGAACCACATTCATACTCACTATAGGGCCATGTACTCATGCTGTTAAGGGCTGTGTAGTCATATCCTGTGGTCGTGCCATTTAGGACCACCTAAGATGGACGGGTCATGGTGGAGAGTTCTGAGAAAACATGGTCCACTGAAGAAGGGGATTGTAAACCACTTCAGTGTTCTTTCCTTGAGAACCCCAGGAACAGTATGAAAAGGCAAAAATATATTACACTGAAAGATGAATTCCCCAAGTCAGTAGGTGTCCAATATACTACTGGAGAAGAGTGGAGAAATAGCTCGAGAAAGAATGAAGAGCCTGAGCCAAAGCAAAACAGTGCTCAGTTGTGGATGTGACTGGTGACGGAGGTAAATTCTGATGCTGTAAAGAACAATATTGATTAGGAACCTGGAATGTTAGGTCTATGAATCAAGGTAAATTGGAAGTGGTCCAACAGGAGATGACAAGGCTGAACATCTAAATTTTAGGAATTAGTGAACTAAATTGGACTGGGATGGGTGAATTTAATTCAGATGACCATTATATCTACTACTGTGGGCAAGAATCCCTTAGAAGAAATGGAGTAACCCTCAGAGTCAACGAAAGAGTCTGAAATGTAGTACTTGGGTGCAATCTCAAAAATAACAGAATAATCTCTGTTCGTTTTCAAGGCAAAGCATTCAATATCACAGTAATACACATCTATTCCCCAACCTCCAATGCCAAAGAAGCTGAATGGTTGTATTAATACATACAAGACCTTCTATAAGTTGTCCTTTTCATCATAGGGGACTAGAATGTAAAAGTAAGAAGTCAAGAGATAGCTGGAGTAACCGGCAAGTTTGGCTTTGGAGTACAAAATGAAGCCGGGCAGTGGCTTATAGGGAAAGAGAACAAGGCTTGCCAAAAGAACACACTGGTCATAACCTCTTCCAACAACACAAGAGAAGACTCTACACATGAATACCACCAGAATGTCAATACTGAAATCAGACTGATTATATTCTTTCCAGCCAAAGATGGAGAAGCTCTATATTGTCAGCAAAAATAAGACCAGGAGCCAACTGTGGCTCAGATCATGAACTCCTTATTGCAAAATTCAGACATAAATTGAAGAAAGTAGGGAAAACTAGACCATTTGGGTATGACTTAAATCGAATCTCTTACAATTATACAGTGAAAGTGACAAATAGATTCAAGAGATTAGATCTGATAGATAAGAGTGCCTGAAGAACTATTTAAGGAGGTTTGGAAATGGAGATTTCAGCGCCTGCAAAAGGGCACAAAGGTTTTGTTATGCATATGTCTTGAAGGGGTAGCAAGTCCCTGCCTCAAGGCTGTACTATTGTTTCTTGCCTGTTCCTCTCTTGTCTCTGTATCCTCTCTTTTCCCTAATTACAAACTGTTTGACCCCACCCTTTGGAGCTCAGGGAAGGTCTTGGAGGCTGAATGAAGCCTATTTTCTGAAATGAAGAAATGGGGAACACATAAAGCTCTTATTCCAAGGACCTCACAAGATACTTAAGGACAATACTTCAGAGAGAACTCACAGACAAGGAGAAAATATTTGCAAATGAAGAAACTTGACAAGACACTTATCTTCAAAATATACAAACAGCTTATGCAGCTCCATATAAAAAGAAGAAACCCAATTAAAAAAAAAAAATAGGCAGGGGGTCTAAATAGTTATTTCTCCAAAGACAAAAATGACTAAAAAACACAAGAAAAGATGCTCAATATCTCTAATTACTAGAGAGATGCAAATCAAAACTACAATGAGGTGTAACTTCACACTGGTCAGAACAGTTCAGTTCAGTTAAGTCGCTCAGTCATGTCCAATTCTTTGCGACCCCATGAATTGCAGCACACCAGGCCTCCCTGTGCATCACCAACTCCTAGAGTTCACTCAAACTCACATCTATCGAGTCGGTGATTTCATCCAGCCATCTCATCCTCTGTCGTCCCCTTTTCCTCCTGCCCCCAATCCCTCCCAGTATCAGAGTCTTTTGCAATGAGTCAACTCTTCACATGAGGTGGCCAAAGTATTGGAGTTTCAGCTTTAGCATCAGTCCTTCCAAAGAACACCCAGGGCTGAAGTACTTTAGAATGGACTGGTTGGATCTCCTTGCAGTCCATGGGACTCTCAAGAGTCTTCTCCAACACCACAGTTCAAAAGCATCAATTCTTCAGCGCTCAGCTTTCTTCACAGTCCAACTCTCATATCCATAAATGACTACTGGAAAAACCATAGCCTTGACTAGATGGACCTTTATTGGCAAAGTAATGTCTCTGTCTTTTAATATGATATCTAGGTTGGTCATAACTTTCCTTCTAAGGAGTAAGTGTCTTTTAATTTCATGGCTGGAGTCACCATCTGCAGTGATTTTGGAGGCCAAAAAAATAAAGTCTGACATTGTTTCCACTGTTTCCCCATCTATTTCCCATGAAGTGATGGGACCAGATGCCGTGATCTTCGTTTTCTCAATATTGACCTTTAAGTCAACTTTTTCACTCTCCTCATTCACTTTCATCAAGAGGCTTTTTAGTTCCTCTTCACTTTCTGCCATAAGGGTGGTGTCATCTGCATATCTGAGGTTATTGAAATTTCTCCTGGCAATCTTGATTCCAGCTTGTGCTTCTTCCAGCCCAGCGTTTCTCATGATGTACTCTGCATATAAGTTAAATAAGCAGGGTGACAATATACAGCCTTGATGCACTCCTTTTCCTATTTGGAACCAGTCTGTTGTTCCATGTCCAGTTCGAACTGTTGCTTCCTGACCTGCATATAGGTTTCTCAAGAGGCAGGTCAGGTGGTCTGGTATTTCCATCTCTTTCAGAATTTTCCACAGTGTATTGTGATCCACACAGTCAAAGACTTTGGCATAGTCAATAAAGCAGAAATAGATGTTTTTCTGGAACTCTCTTGCTTTTTCCATGATCCAGAGGATGTTGGCAATTTGATCTCTGGTTCCTCTGCCTTTTCTAAAACCAGCTTGAACATCAGGAAGTTCACAGTTCACATATTGCTGAAGCCTGGCTTGGAGACTTTTGAGCATTACTTTACTAGCATGTGAGATGAGTGCAAATGTGCAGTAGTTTGAGCAGTCTTTGGCATTGCCTTTCTTTGGGATTGGAATGAAAATTGACCTTTTCCAGTCCTGTGGCCACTGCTGAGTTTTTCAAATTTGCTGGCATATTGAGTGCAGCACTTTTACAGCATCATCTTCCAGGATTTGAAATAGCTCAACTGGAATTCCATCACCTCCACTAGCTTTGTTCGTAGTGATGCTTTTTAAGGCCCACTTGACTTCACATTCCAGGATGTCTGGCTCTAGGTCAGTGATCATACCATCGTTTGTCTTGGTCGTGAAGATCTTTTTTGTACAGTTCTTCTGTGTATTCTTGCCACCTCTTCTTAATATCTTCTGTTTCTGTTAGATCCATACCATTTCTGTCCTTTATTGAGCCATCTTTGCATGAAATCTTACCCTGGTATCTCTAATTTTCTTGAAGAGATCTCTAGTCTTCCCTTTTTTTTTTTTTTTTCCTCTATTTCTTTGCATTGATCACTGAGGAAGGCTTTCTTGTGTCTTCTTGCTATTCTTTGGAACTCTGCATTCAGATGCTTATATCTTTCCTTTTCTCCTTCGCTTTTTGCTTATCTTCTTTTCACAGCTATTTGTAAGGCCTGCCCAAACAGCCATTTTGCTTTTATGCATATCTTTTCCATGGGGATGGTCTTGATCCCTGTCTCCTGTACAATGTCACAAACCTCATTCCATAGTTCATCAGGCACTCTATCTATCAGACCTAGTCCCTTAAATCTATTTCTCACTTCCACTGTATAATCATAAGAAATTTGATTTAGGTCATACCTGAATGGTCTAGTTGTTTTCCCTACTTTCTTCAATTTAAGTCTGAATTTGATAATAAGGAATTCATGATCTGAGCCACAATTAGCTCCTGGTCTTGTTTTTGCTGACTGTATAGAGCTTCTCCATCTTTGGCTGCAAAGAATATAATCAATCTGATTTCGGTGTTGACCATCTGGTGATGTCCATGTGTAGAGTCTTCTCTTGTGTTGTTGGAAGAGGGTGTTTGCTATGACCAGTGCGTTCTCTCGGCAAAACTCTATTAGCCTTTGTCCTGCTTCATTCTGTGTTCCAAGGCCAAATTTGCCTGTTACTGTAGGTGTTCCTTGACCTCCTACTTTTGCATTCCAGTCCCCTATAATGAAAAGGACATCTTTTTTGGGTGTTAGTTCTAAAAGGTCTTGTAGGTCTTCATAGCATCATTCAACTTCAGCTTCCTCAGCATTATTGGTTGGGGCATAGACTTGAATTACTGTGATATTAAATGGTTTGCCTTGGAAATGAACAGAGATCATTCTATTGTTTTGGAGATTGCATCCAAGTACTGCATTTCAGACTCTTTTGTTGACCATGGTGGCTACTCCATTTCTTCTAAGGGACTCCTGTCTGTAGTAGTAGATATAATGGTCATGTGAGTTAAATTCACCCATTCAAGGCCATTTTAGTTTGCTGATTCGTAGAATGTCGACATTCACTCTTGCCATCTCCTGTTTGACCGCTTTCAATTTGCCTTGATTCATGAACCTAACATTCCAGGTTCTTGTGCAATATTGCTCTTTACAGCATCGGACCTTGTTTCTATCACCAGTCACATCCACAACTTGGTATTTTTTTTGCTTTGGCTCCATCCCTTCATTCTTTCTGGAGTTATTTCTCCATTGATCACCAGTAGCATATTGGGCACCTACCGACCTGGGGAGTTCCTCTTTCAGTATCCTATCATTTTGCCTTTTCATACTGTTCATGGGGTTCTCAAGGCAAGAATACTGAAGTGGTTTGCCATTCCCTTCCCCAATGGACCACATTCTGTCAGCCCTCTCCACCATGACCCGCCCATCTTGGGTGGCCCCACAGGGCATGGCTTAGCTTCTTTGAGTTAGACAAGGCTGTGGTCCTAGTATGATTAGATTTACTAGTTTTTTGAGATTATAATTTCAGTGTGTCTTCCCTCTGATGCCCTCTTGCAACACCTACCATCTTACTTGGGTTTCTCTTACCTTGGAAGTGGGATATCTCTTCACGGCTGCTCCAGCAAAATGCAGCCCCTGCTCCTTACCTTGGATGAGGGGTATGTCCTCACTGCAACCCCTCCTGACCTTGAACGTGGAGCAGCTCCTCTCAGCCCTCCTGTGCCATGGCCATCTTCAAAAATATCTTTATTGCTGTTTAGTCTCTGGGTTGTGTCTGATGCTTATGCAACACATGGACAGAGGAGCCTCATGAGCCATAGTCCATAGTATTTCACTGGCAGTAATAATGGAGTGGGTCACCATTACCCTTCTCCAAGAGACCTTCCCAACCCAGGGATCAAACCCATATCTCCTGAAAGTCTCCTGCTTTGCAGGCAGATTCTTTACAGCTGAGCCACCAGATAGGATGGAGGAAAGGGAACCCTCCTACGTTGTTGGTGGGATTGCAAACTTGTACAGCCCCTAGGGACCGCAGTATGAATATTCCTCATAAAATTAAAAATAGAGCTACCACATGACCCTGAAAGCACACTCTTAGGAGTATATCAAGATAAAAGCATGATCTGAGAGGACACACGCTCCCTAATGTTCATTGCAATACTGTGTGTAGTACTCAAGACATGGAAGCAACCTGAATGCTCATTGAGATAGGAAGGGATAAAGAAGATGTAGTACATATATACAATGAATTCATGGGGTCACAAAGAGTTGGACATGACTGAGCGACTGAACTTAACTGAACTGAAAAAGAATTAATGAATACCATTTGCAGCAACATGATGAACCTAGAAATAGTCATACTGTGTGAAGTAAGTCATACAGAGAAAGAAATACCGTTTGATATTGCTTATATGTGGAATCTAAAAAGAAGTGATACAAATGAACTTATTTACAAAACAGAAACAGACCCACAGACTTAGGGAACAAATTTATGATTACTAGTAAAAAAAAAAAAAAATACATGATGGAGAGGGATATTAGAGAGTTTTGTATCAATATGTACATGCTATTATATTTAAAATGGATAACAAACAAGGATCTACTATATAGCACAAGGAACTCTTTTCAATGTTATGTGGTACCCTGAATGGGAAAGGAGTCTAGGAGGAAATGGATACATGTATATGTATGGCAGACTGCCTTTGCTGTTCACCTGAAACTATCACAACATTGCTAATTGGCTATATTCTAATATAAAATAAAAAGTTATAAAAAGGATAAGAGTTCTATTTAAGATGACTCTTTATATGAAACTTGCAAAGAAATGGTAATGTTAAATATAATTTTATCACCTTGAAAATAGAAATATTTCCATCATTTTAAGTTCTTTCACCTAGAACTATATTTTCTTTAAAGGTATGTTTTACTTCTAAAACATTCTCTGTTTTACCATTATCAAGAAAATTTAATAAATCAATCTAGTTAAAGGTAAAGTGTCCAATTTTATAAAGATTAAATAACAATTACTGTAACATATGGATCAATGATAAATTATTAAATGATGAGCTGACTATTAACATGATCCATAAGGATATAAAAAATCATGTTAGAAATTTTATAATTCTAAACTTCCCATGAATATTTTGCAGATTCAAAGTTTAATGCTAAGGCAATCAGTCAAGATGATCCCATAAAGACATCTTTTTCTAATCTATAGTCACTTATCTGCTGATTCCATTTTGAGTTATGTTACTTGGCAAGGTTTTGAGTAGATGGTAATTTCATTGGTTGGCATTTAAATAAATTTCTGGTAACTTAATGTTAAGTGCAAAGACTTATTTCAAAGAGCAGACAAAGAATAATTAATTGAAAAAATTAGCAGCAAAAGATGTTTTATTAGGATGCAATGTGGTCAGAAACTTGTGCTTTGATGGATGGACTAGGATGTATTTTGAAGAAAGATAGTTTTATTATTTCTGTTCTTCCAGTGTTCCCAGATTTGCACACTTTCTTGCTAACAGCTATAGAACAGACCCAATCTCATTTGTGTTCTGTGTCATGCACACTACTATCAGTTCACCTTGTCTTTCAAATTAGTATTTCTTTACAATTTAATCTACTCCAGGGTTTCATTTTTATTTTTTAGACAAAATGATTGTTAATGTTAATGTATTTTAAAAAGGGGATAGCTTAGACATAGGAATGATAACCACTTTAACATGCTTTTAGAAAAAAATAAAATGATGCAGATTAGATTTTATAATTATGTTTAAAAATAAAATATTAATTCACTTTTTCACATATATAATTGCACATTATTATTTTGATAACTTGAGATTCATGTTGCTAGAAATATTTTTTTTATAGGAAACACAGGAATAGGGGGAAAAAAACAGATTGCTGTAAGTCACAATTTCATGCCTAGTTTCTTTTATGTTATGCTAAGAATTTTATGATTTTATGAATCTCTCATAAGAAAACATTTACATACATTGGATAGACTCGTTAGATAGTGCCTTAGCCTCCTGAAATTGACATTTTTAGCTAAGATTTGCTTCATTTAACAACAACAAAATCTTTTCATTATTATAGTAGTTCTATTAATACATTTTTATGCTAAATAATAATACTAAATTTCATTTGAGTTTTAAATTACTTAGAATGTTGTATACTTTAAGTTCCTAACTTCTAGTAGCTTGATCATGAGATATTTTTTAAAACAGTATCTGTGATCCATAAGAAATAAGGAATGAACTATCCGTATGTGCATTCATGCTAAGCTGTTTCAGTCATGTCTGACTCTGTGCAACCTTATGGGGCTGTAGCCTGCCAGGCTCTTCTGTCAGTGGGATTCTGCAGGCAAGAATACTAAAGTGGGTTGCCATGCCCTCCTCCAGGGGATCTTCTTGACTCAGAGACTGAACCCACAACTCTTACATCTCCTGCATTGGAAGGCAGTTTTGTTTTGTTTTGTTTTAAACCACTACCACCACCTAGGAATCCCCAGATGAACTGACCATTCCCTTTTAAAAGGGAAGATTTAATGTATTTTCTTCAGGTGACACTAGCTGTAAAGAACCCACCTGCCAATGCAGGAGATGAGACGTAATAGATACAGGTTTGGTCCCTGGGTTGGGATGATCCCCTGGAGGAAGGCATGGCAACCCACTTGAGTACACTTGCCTAGAGAAATCCCATTGATAGAGGAGCCTGGAAGGCTACAGTCCATAGGGTCTTAAACAGTGGGAGATGACCAAAGGAACTTTTTATTGTTTGCTTACTGCATTTACCTGGAAAATCCCATGGATGGAGGAGCCTGGTAGGCTGCAGTCCATGGGGTCACTAACAGTCGGATACGACTGAGCGACTTCACTTCCACTTTTCACTTTCATGCATTGGAGAAGGAAATGGCAACCCACTCCAGTGTTTTTGCCTAGAAAATCCTGGGGACAGGAGAGCCTGGTGGGCTGCTGTTTAGGGATTGCACAGAGTCGGACACAACTTAAGTGACTTAGTAGCAGCAGCAGCGTTTGTTTGGGGGCAGTCTGTGTTTTATCGAAAGTGACTTACTTCTTGAACCTCTCACCTCCCACCTCTTTCCCTCAGTGAACCAGTTTTGCCGTGAAGTAAATTCTTTGCTACATGAAGTCTGACAAAATGCATTTATCTGGATGATCTCGTGTTTCTGATATGTCTGCATTACATGGGCCCCAAGGCTTCCTTTTCCACAACAGAAGGTTTCTCAGGCACAGAGTCCTGTTTACTCACGCTAGTATTGAACTACTGTTAACCTTATAGCTTAAGCTGTAGAAAGTTAATTTTCATTGATTTTCTATGCTTTAATTAGTATATTAAATTTTATAACTGTTTGGTAATTCTGTCTCTTTAGGATCACACAGCTTGCTATTGTTCATTGTTCAGTTGCTCAGTCATGTCTATCTCTTTGTGACTGCACGGGCTGTAGCACTCAAGGCTTCCCTGTATTTCACCATCTCCTGGTTTGCTCAGATTCATCTCTACTGAGTCAGTGATGCCATCCAACCAACTCATCCTCTATCATCCCCTTCTCCTCCTGCCTTCAATCTTTCCCAACATCAGCGTCTTTTCCAATGAGTCAGTTCTTCACATCAGGTGACCATCAGTTCTTCACAAAGTATTGGAGCTTCAGCTTCAGCATCAGTCCTTACAATGAATATTCAGGACTGATTTCCTTTAGGATTGAGCAGTTTGATCTCCTTGCAGTCCAATGAATGCTCAAGAGTCTTCTCCAAAATCACAGTTCAAAAGCATCAGTTCCTTGACACTCAGCTTTTCTTATAGTTCAACGTTCACATCCATACCTGACTACTGGAAAAACCATAGCTTTGACTAGATGGTCCGTTGTCAGCAAAGTAATGTCTGTTTTTTAATATGCTGTCTATGTTGGTTGTTGAACAGTTCTATGAAGACCTACAAGACCTTTTAGAAATAACACCCAAAAAAGATGTCCCTTTCATTATAGGGGACTGAAATGCAAAACTAAGAAGTCAAGAAACACCTGGAGTAACAGGCAAATTTGGCCTTGAAATACGGAATGAAGCAGGGCAAAGACTAATAGAGTTTTGCCAAGAAAATGCACTGGTCATAACAAACACACTCTTCCAACAACACAAGAGAAGACTCTATACATGAACATCACCAGATGGTCAACACCGAAATCAGATTGATTATATTCTTTGCAGCCAAAGATGGAGAAGCTCTATACAGTCAGCAAAAACAAGACCAGGAGCTAATTGTGGCTCAGATCATGAACTCTTTATTGCTAAATTCAGACTTAAATTGAAGAAAGTAGGGAAAACAACTAGACCATTCAGGTATGACCTAAATCAAATTTCTTATGATTATACAGTGGAAGTGAGAAATAGATTTAAGGGCCTAGATCTGATAGATAGAGTGCCTGATGAACTATGGAATGAGGTTCATGACATTGTACAGGAGACAGGGATCAAGACCATCCCCATGGAAAAGAAATGCAAAAAAAGCAAAAAGGCTGTCTGGGGAGGCCTTACAAATAGCTATGAAAAGAAGAAATGAAAAGCAAAGGAGAAAAGGAAAGATATAAATATCTGAATGCAGAGTTCCAAAGAATAGCAAGAAGAGATAAGAAAGCCTTCTTCAGGGATCAATGTAAAGAAATAGAGAAAAACAACAGAATGGGAAAGACTAGAGATCTCTTCAAGAAAATCAGAGATAACAAAGGAACATTTCATGCAAAGATGGGCTCGATAAAGGACAGAAATGGTATGGACCTAACAGACGCAGAAGATATTAAGAAGAGATAGCAAGAATACACAGAACTATACAACAGAGATCTTCATGACCCAGATAATCACAATGGTGTGATCACTGACCTAGAGCCACACATCCTGGAATGTGAAGTCCAGTGGGCCTTAGAAAGCATAACTATAAACAAAGTTAATGGAGGTGATAGAATTCCAGTTGAGCTATTCCAAATCCTGAAAGATGATGCTGTAAAAGTGCTGCACTCAATATGCCAGCAAATTTGAAACACTCAGCAGTGGCCACAGGACTGGAAAAGGTCAGTTTTCATTCCATCCCAAAGAAAGATAATGCCAAAGAATGCTCAAACTACCACACAATTGCACTCATCTCACATGTTAGTAAAGTAATGCTCAAAATTCTCCAAGCCAGGCGTCAGCAATATGTGAACCGTGAACTTTCAGATGTTCAAGCTGGTTTTAGAAAAGGCAGAGGAACCAGAGATCAAATTGCCAACATCTGCTGGATCATAGAAAAAGAAAGCGAGTTCCAGAAAAACATCTATTTCTGCTTTATTGACTATTCCAAAGCCTTTGACTGTGTGGATCACAATAAACTGTGGAAAGTTCTGAAAGATGGGAATACCAGACCACCTGATCTGCCTCTTGAGAAATTTGTATGCAGGTCAGGAAGCAACAGTTAGAACAGGACATGGAACAACAGACTGCCCAAATAGGAAAAGGAGTACGTCAAGGCTGTATATTGTCACCCTGTTTATTTAAATTATATGCAGAGTACATCATGAGAAACGCTGGACTGGAAGAAGCACAAGCTGGAATCAAGATTGCCACGAGAAATATCAATAACCACAGATATGCAGATGACTCCACCCTTATGGCAGAAAGTGAAGAGGAACTAAAAAGCCTCTTGATGAAAGTGAAAGTGGAGAGTGAAAAAGTGGGCTTAAACCTCAACATTCAGAAAACAAAGATCATGGCATCCGGTCCCATCACTTCATGGGAAATAGATGAGGAAACAGTGGAAACAGTGTCAGACTTTATTTTTCTGGGCTCCAAAATCACTGCAGATGGTGACTGCAGCCATGAAATTAAAAGACGCTTATTCCTTGGAAGGAAAGTTATGACCAACCTAGATAGCATATTCAAAAGCAGAGACATTAATTTGCCAACAAAGGTCCATCTAGTCAAGGCTATGGTTTTTCCTGTGGTCATGTATGGATGTGAGAGTTGGACTGTGAAGAAGGCTGAGTGCCGAAGAATTGATGCTTTTGAACTGTGGTTTTGGAGAAGACTCTTGAGAGTCCCTTGGACTGCAAGGAGATCCAACCAGTCCATTCTGAAGGAGATCAGCCCAGGGATTTCTTTGGGAGGAATGATGCTAAAGCTGAAACTCCAGTACTTTGGCCACCTCATGCGAAGAGTTGACTCATTGGAAAAGACTCTGATGCTGGGAGGGATTGGGGGCAGGAGGAAAAGGGGACGACAGAGGATGAGATGGCTGGATGGCATCACTGACTCGATGGACGTGAGTCTCAGTGAACTCCAGGAGTTGGTGATGGACAGGGAGGCCTGGCGTGCTGTGATTCATGGGGTCGCAGAGTCGGACATGACTGAGCGACGGATCTGATCTGATCTGATCTGATGTTGGTCCCAACTTTTCTTCCAAGGAGCAAGTGTCCTTTTTTTTAATTAATTAATTAATTTATTGAAGGATAGTTGCTTAATTGAATGTTGTTGTTTTCTTTTAAACCTCAACATGAATCAGCCATAGGTATACATAGATCCCCTCCCTTTTGAAGCTCCCCCCATATCTCTCTCCATCCCACCCCTCTAGGTTGATACAGAGCCCCTGTTTGAGTTTCCTGAGCCATACAGCAAATTCCTTTTGGCTATCAATTTTACATGCTGCAATGTAAGTTTCCATGTTACTCCTTCCATACTTCTCACCCTCTCCTCCCCTCCCCACATGTCCATAAGTCTATTCTATATGTCTGTTTCTCTATTGTCGTGCAAGTGTCTCTCAATTTCATGGCTGCAATCATCATCTGCAAATATTTTGGAGCCCCCCAAAATGAAGTCTGTCACCATTTCCATTGTTTCCCCATTTATTTGCCATGAAGTGATGGAACCAAATGCCATGATCTTCGTTTTTTTGAATGTTGAGTGTTGAGCCAGCTTTTTCACTCTCTTCTTTCACTTTCTTCAAGACGCTCTTTAGTTCCTTTATGCTTTCTGTTATAATTGTGGTGTCATCTGTGTGTCTGAGGTTATCGATATTTCTCCCAGCAATCTTGACTCCAGCTTGTGCTTCTTCCAGTCTGGCATTTCACATGATACAGTCTGAATATAAGATAAATAAGCCAGGTGACAATATACACAATTTGACATACTCCGTCCCCAATTTGGAACCAGTCTATTGTTCCATGTTTGGTTCTAACTGTTGCTTCTTGATCTGCATACAGATTTCTCAGGAGGCAAGTAAGGTGGTCTGGTATTCTCATTTCTTTAAGAATTTTCATGTTGATGTATGGCAAAACCAATACAATAGTGTAAAGTAGTTAGCCTCTAATTAAAATAAATAAATTTAATTAAAAAGAAAGTTGAAAGATGCAAAGTGCATCATCAAAATTTTATTAGGAAATATAAGTGAGGGTGTGTAAACTTCTTTGTAATCAGTAAAAATTACTTATTACCAAATTGCATTTTTTTTTTTACCAAATGCTAATAAAATATTGTTTGGGGCTTAAAAAAAAAAAAAGAATTTTCCAGAGTTTGTTATTATCTACACAGTAAAAGTCTTTAGTGTAATCAACAAAGCAGAAATAGACGTTTTTCTCGAATTCTTTTCCTTTTTTGATCATCCAATGGATGTTGGCAATTTTATATACCTTTCCTAAATCCACTGCCTTTTCTAAATCTTTTTCTAAATCCTCTACCATTTCTAAATCCAGTGTCAACATCTAGAACCTCACAGTTCATGAATTTTTGTAGCCTGTCTTGGAGAATTTTGACCATTACTTTGCTAGTGTGTGAGGTGAGATGACTGCAATTGTGTGGTAGTTTGAACATTTTTTGTCATTGCCTTTGTTTGGGATTGGAATGAAAACTGACCCTTTTCAGTCTTGTGGCCACTGCTGAGTTTTCCAAATTTGATGGCATAATGAGTGCAGCACTTTTACAACATCATCTTTTAGGATTTGAAATAGCTCAACTGGAATTCTATCACTTCCACTAGCTTCATTCATAGTTATGCTTCCTAAGGACCACTTGACTTCGCATTCCAGGATGTGTGGCACTAGGTGAGTGATCACACCATCGTGATTATCTGGGTCATTAATATATTTTTTTTATAGTTCTTCTGTGTATTCTTGCCACTTTTTCTTAATATCTTCTGCTTCTGTTAGGTCCATACCATTTCTGTCCTTTTTTGAGCCCATCTTTGCATGAAATGTTCCCTTGGTGTCTCTAATTTTCTTGAAGAGATCTCTAGTCTTTCCCATTCTATTGTTTTCCTCTATTTATTTGTATTGATCTCTGAGGAAGAGTTTCTTATCTCTCCTTGTTATTCTTTGAAGCTCTGCATTCAAATATGTATATCTTTCCTTTTCTCATTTGCCTTTCACTTCTCTTCTTTTCTCAGCTATTTATAAGACCTCCTCAGACAACCATTTTGTCTTTTTTAATTTCTTTCTTTAGGGGAAATGATTTTGAGCACTGCCTCCTGTACATTGTCACAAACCTCTGTCTATAGTTGTTCAGGCACTCTATCAGTTCTAATCCCTTGAATATATTTGTTACTTCCACTGTATAATTGTAAGGGATTTGATTTAGGTCATACCTGAATGGTCTAGTGGTTTTCCCTACTTTCTTCAATTTAAGTCTGAATTATGCAACAAGGAGTTCGTGATCTGAGCCACAGTCAGCTCCCAGTCTTGTTTTTGTTGACTCTGTAAGGATTCTCCATCTTTGTCTGCAAAGAATACAATCAATATTGACCATATACCATTGTCCATGTGTACAGTCTCCTCTTGTGTTGTTGGAAGAAGGTATTTGCTTGACCAGTGAGTTATCTTGGCAAAACTCTGTTAGCCTTTGCACTGCTTCATTTTGTATTCCAAGGCCAAATTTGTTGAATACTCCAGGTACCTCTTGACTTCCTATTTTGCGTTCCAGTTCTGTATGATGAAAAGGACATCTTTTTTGGGTATTAGCTCTAGATCTTGTAGGTCTTCATAGAACCATTCAACTTCAGCTTCTTCAGCATTACTGTTGGGAAGAGACTTTGACTACTGTGATATGAATGGTTGCCTTGGAAAGGAACAGAAATCATGCTGTTGTTTTTGAGATTGCACCCAAGTACTGCATTTCAGACTCTTTTTGCTGACTCTGAGGGCTACTCCATTTCTTCTAAGGGATTCTTGCCCACAATAGTTGATACCATATTCATCTGAATTATATTTGTCCATTCCTATCCATTTTAGTTCACTGATTCCTAAAATGTTGATGTTCACTCTTGCCATCTCCTGTTTGACCACTTCCAGTTTACCTTGCTTCATGGACCTAATATTCCACGTTCCTATACTGCCATCACTGGTCACATCCACAACCTGGCATTGTTTTTACTTTGGCTACATCTCTTTATTCTTTCTGGAGTTATTTCTCCACTGATCTCCAGTAGCATATTGGGCACCTACCAACCTGGGAGGTTCACTTTTCAGTGTCATATCTGTTTGCCTTTTCATACTGTTCACGAGGTTCTCAAGGCAAGAATGCTGAAGTGGTTTGCCATTCCCTTCTCCAGTGGATCACATTTTGTCAGAACTCTCCACAATGACCCATCTGTCTTTGGTGGCCCTATATGGCTTGGCTCATAGTTTCATTGAGTTAGACAAGGCTGTGGTCCATGTGATCAGTTTGATTGGTTTTCTGTGATTGTTTTTTCATTCTGCCTGTCCTTTGAGGGATAAGGATAAGAGGCTTATAGAAGCTTCCTGTTGGGAGAGACTCACTGTGGGGGAAACTGAGTCATTTTCTATAGCCCTCAATGGATATGTGGGAGACCCTGCATATTGACCCTTTGACTCCTGGGTTGGGAAGATCCGCTGGTGAAGGAATAGGCTACACACTCCAGTATACTTGGGCTTCCCTTGTGGCTTAGCTGGTAAAGAATCTGCCTGCAATGTGGGAGATCTGGATTTGATCCCTGGATTGAGAAGATCCCCTGGAGATGGGAAAGTCTACTCACTCCAGTATTCTGACTCCAGTATACAGTCCATGGAGTCACAAAGAGTCAGACATGACTGAGCGACCTTCACTTTGACTTTCAAAGGGTATACATAAAATCTTGAGCCTTTTTGCACTTACTGAAACCCCCACCAGGTAGCAGAAGTTAACTATATGCTGCCCACAGGTATGTAGACATAAGACAGGTTGGAACCAGAAGGTTGATGACGCTGACTCTCAGTTACATTACCACCAATCAATTAGAAGAATGTCCATGATTTGATCATGACCTTCTCTTTGAACCATTACTGTAAGAGTTCTCCCTACTCTTTCCAGGATGGGACACCTAGTTTTGAAGGAATTAGCACATTGTAACCTACTTTGCCTTGAAAAAAAAAAAAAAATTGTCATATTCTATTATGCCAAACCTCCTGTCAGAGATTTACTTTAGTGTTGGGTTACAGAAATTGAATTTGACTTCATCAGTAATAAACTGTCTTGTTTAATCCATTCAATCTCATTTATGAAGTTTTAGCTGGTTTTTATCTTGCTCTTCTGTTTGAGTTTAGGGTTCTTTTGTAATAATAAATGAAATAAAAATGTTCTTTATAAGAGTATTGATCTGTCAATACTTCAGAAATTGCAAATATGTATGTGTGTGTGTGTATATATATATATATATATTTTTTCAATCCCAGCCATTTACTTAATAATTTATTTTCCTGCCCAGAGTGACAAATATTTTCAGAAATTACATAAAGAAAAAAAACTGGGGTCCTGGCAATTTTTCTTTTCTTTCTTTCTTTTTTTTTTTTTTTTAATGTCATAAATAAGAAATTAAGATAACATGAGAACAATGTATGGCTGGGACTCTGGGAATCAGTTACATGAAAAGATAATATATAAGAATATAACAAGGAAATATATATGCTTTACACATTTTAAGTTTGACTTAAGCCTAGACCTATATCTAGGAAAATATGAAAATAGTTTATATTTTCTTCTTTCTGTTTTTTTGTCAACTGTTTTTTCTAGGACAAAAATGACTGTGTAGTTATTGCAAATATGTGCCAAATACAAGTAAAATATATCCCAAATGTGAGTAAATTTTGCCATCTCTGTTTCAAGAAACCACACCCAAATAATCATTTTCTCAAACCTACACAAGTAAACCTACCTTCTAACCATTCTTACAATGCTCATTATTGTACCCTGCTAAGCCCTCATCACACTTGAAGCAGACTGATCTTAAAAAAAAAAAAAAAAAATCTAATCTTATTAAACTCCTACTGTGATCTGTACCCTTGAGTCAAGTTCAGATCCCAACTCCTTACGATAATTTTTGTCCTCCACAATCTGTCATCAGTAACATTTCAAACTTCACCCCCCACCACTATCTGCTTGCTCACTAAGATCATTGCCTTTCATCTTGTCCTTGGAGCATGTGAGCACATTCCTATCTCAGTCTTCTGGTTTTATATTATTGTCTGTAGCTCCTAAAAGAGAAAGTAAGGAAGCAACTCAATTTCTCTGATTATCAGTGTATCAAGATATCAAAAGATCCAGAGATAAAACCACACATATTGTAAACAAGCACTGACTCCATGTGTGGTGCACATGCATGTGTGTTTGGTATTCTTTCCATTTATCATATTTCCATCAAAACCTTTCTTCTATTTCATAGTGTAACTTTTGTTTTTATGTTTAGTGCATATGAAATATTCTACATCAGATACTATGGCCTAGAAATTTCAGGAGAAGGCAATGGCACCCCACTCCAGTACTTTTGCCTAGAAAATCCCATGGACGGAGGTAGGCTGCAGTCCATGGGGTCACTAGAGTCGACACGACTGAGTGACTTCACTTTCACTTTCACTTTCATGCATTGGAGAAGGAAATGGCAACCCACTCCAGTATTCTTGCCTGGAGAATCCCAGGGATGGGGGAGCCTGGTGGGCTGCCGTCTGTGGGGTTGCACAGAGTCGGACACAACTGAAGCGACTTAGTAGTAGTAGTAGTAGAAATTTCAAGCTATATTGTCTCATCAAAAAGTAGTAATTAAAATGGTTGATGTACATAGGTTGTTTCCATTCCTTGGCTATTGTAAGTAGTGCTTCAATAAACATGAGTATCAAGGTATCTCTTTGAGGTCCAGTCTTCTTTTCCTTTGAATACATATCCAGAACTGAGGTCTCCAGATCCCATGGTAGAAGCTTTTAATCCGAAAGTGCAGTTTCCAATTGGAAGCTAAAAAAAGTTCTTGGAATCTAATGACAAGTGTCATGATTAATGTCATAGTGAAAGTGAAGTCGCTCAGTCATGTCCGATTCTTTGCGACCCCATGGACTGTAGCCTACCAGGCTCCTCAGTCCATGGGATTTTCCAAGCAAGAATACTGGAGTGGGTTGCCATTTCCTTCTCCATATGTCATAATATGTCATAATACTGCATTATATATTTGAAAGTTAATAAGAGAGTAGATTTTAAGTATTTTCACACAAAAAAGAAATTACAATTATGTGGTAACCGTATTATAATATACAAGAAAGAAATGATAAAATGTAAAACGGTTGTGTAAGGAGGGCTTACAAATATCTAAGAAAAGAAGAGAAGTGAAAGGCAAAGGAGAAAAGGAAAGATAACCATCTAAAAGCAGGGTTTCAAAGAATACCAAGGAGAGATAAAAAAAGCCTTCCTACGTGATCAATGCAAAGAAATAGCGGAAAACAACAGAATGGGAAAGACTATAGATTTTTTCAAGAAAAATAGAGATACCAAAGGAAAATTTCAAGCAAAGATCGGCACAATAAAGGACAGAAACAATATGGACCCAACAGAAGCAGAAGATATTAAGAGGTGGCAAGAATACACAGAGAAATATACAAAAAAGATCTTAATGATCCAGATAACTCATCTAGAGCCAGACATCCTGGACTGCAAAGTCAAGTGGGCCTTAGGAAGCATTACTAGGAACAAAGCTAGTGGAGGTGATGGAATTCTAGTTGAGCCATTTCAAATATTAAAAGATGATGCTATGAAAGTGCTGTATTTAATATACCACCAAATTTGCAAAACTCACCAGTGGCCACAGCACTGGAAAGGTCAGATATGACTAAGCAACTGAACAACAGCAGCAAATATCCTCTAATAATTGCATACACCAGGAGTACAATATCATTTGCCTTTTTAATTTTTAAATGAAATCTTGAAAATCATGGTCAAAAAAATAAGATGATATTCTAAGTGGTCACAAATTTAAATAGCACCTTTATCTATGTAAAATACATTTAATACTTGACATTTCAGGACACACCACATATTTCATTCTAAGCCTCCCAACATCACACATATACAATCTGGACAGCCACTGCACATTGATCCCCATACCACATGCCCCCTCTTATGTGAATGGACTCATCATTCTGTCTGGGTTGACCCCACTGCTGTGGATGTCCTCCTCTACTTAGACAGACTATGACCCCACATGAGGGGCCTTGCAGGCCCACTTAGGGCCACGATATTTCTCTCCTCCGCTCCAAAACACAGATGTCTGTCTGTCTTTTGTGTCTTGTTCTAGTCCACATCTCTTCTACACTCAAACCGTCAATTCTTTAACAATAAAATATGAATTTAAAATTGCATTATCAATTCTCTTTTTTTAAATTTTATTTTATTTTTAAACTTTACAATATTGTATTAGTTTTGCCAAATATCAAAATGAGTCCGCCACAGGTATACATGTGTTCCCTATCCTGAACCCTCCTCCCTCCTCCCTCCCCATACCGTCCCTCTGGGTCGTCCCAGTGCACTAGCCCCAAGCATCCAGTATCGTGCATCGAACCTGGACTGGCATCTCGTTTCATACATGATATTTTACATGTTTCAATGCCTTTTCACTTTCCCTTTCAACATGTTCTTGTTTCATCATTCCTTTTCCTTCCTTCACCTTCCCTCTCCCTCCCTCCCATTTCTGAACTCTTAATTTCATAAGAAAATAAAGTGTATGTGTTCTGGAGTGCAGAAGAGAGATGCTGTGTCCCAGAGAGGGGTCTATATGGAGGAGGACATCCACAGGTATGAGGCAGAGTGCAGGTGAAGAAAAGAAGTCAGTCCAGTTAAGATTGAAGGTGTGCTTCAAGTGGTTGCTCACACTTTTGGTAACTGCATAAGCTGAAAATGTAGAATGCTTAATTTTACTTATTACTATTTTATCATGACTGTAACTAATGTGCACAGCATCTAAGTATTTATATGAACCACCGTATTTCAAAGAAAGAATAATAGAAATGTTACATTTTACAATTTCATTTTCATTTACAAAAATAACAGTATTTACTCACCAATGAAACAAAAGGTAGCTGTTTATTAAACATTAGCAAGTGTCAAAGTATTCTATTCTGAAACTTCTAAGAATCAAAGTGAATTTATGACCAAATCATTACATATTTCATTCTGATTAAAACAGGTTGTTACAAAATAATACCATTGTGTGACAATGTTCAGAGGTTCACTGGCTTTGAATTTACACATTCTCAACACACTGGATACAAAATAAATTTCTTTAACATTTATGCAGACCATAAGCACTAATATAAATTGACAAAGTATCCAAAACAAGAAGTTTCTTTAAATTCCGAATTCTTGGCAAAACAATGATAATACTCCAAAATAAGATGTTTATAAGTCTATATTTTTATCTCCTCCACTTAAAATAAAAAATATAAAAATATTCACTCGAGTGAGAATCATGGCTTCCTTATTGAAAATATTTTTCTAATACTTTTGCATTGTCACACCTGCAATAAACTGATGTCAATAAAGAAATGCAAGAAAAAAATTAAATCTATGGAAAGAAAACTAACCAGTCTGACTACATGGACCACAGCCTTGTCTAACTCAAAGAAACTATGAGCCATGCCATGTAGGGCCACCCAAGATTGACAGGTCATGGTGGAGAGTTCTGACAAATGTGGTCCACTGGAGAAGAGAATGGCAAACCACTTCAGTATTTGTGCCTTGAGAACCCCATGAATAGTAGGTCAGTAGGTGCCCAATATGTTACTGGAGATCAGTGGATAAATAACTCCAGAAAGAATAAAGAGACAGAGACAAAGCAAAAATAACACCCAGTTGTGGACGGGAGATCAGTGGATAAATAACTCCAGAAAGAATAAAGAGACAGAGACAAAGCAAAAATAACACCCAGTTGTGGACGGGACCAGTGATAGAAGTAAAGTCCAATACTGTAAAGAGCAATATTGCACAGGAACCTGGAATGTTAAGTCCATGAATCAGGGCAAATTGAAAGTGATCAAACAGGAGATAGCAAGAGTGAATGTCTACATCTAAGGAATCAATGAGGTAAAATGAACAGGAGTGGGTGAATTTAACTCAGATGACCTTTATATCCATTACTATGGGCAAGAATTTTGTAGAAGAAATGGAGTAGCCATCATATTCAACAAAAGAGTCTGAAATACAGTACTTGGATGCAATCTTAAAAACAACAGAATGATGTCTGTTCATTTTCAAAGCAAATCATTAAATATCACTGTAATCCAAGATTATCCCCCCACTAGTAATGCTGAAGAAGATGAAGTTGAACTGTTCTATGAAGACCTACAAGAACTTCAAGAACTAACACGCAAAAAGATGTCCTTTTTTTTTTTTTTTTTGTAGTTTTTTTTTTCTTTTTATTCTTTTGTTGGTGATCTTTTTTTTTTTTTTTTTTTTTTTTTACAATATTGTATTGGTTTTTCCATATATCAACATGAATCCACCACACGTATACATGTGTTCCCCATCCTGAACCCTCCTCCCTCCTCCCTCCCCGTATCATCCCTCTGGGTCATCCCAGTGCACCAGCCCCAAGCATCCAGTATCATGCATCGAACCTGGACTGGCAACTCGTTTCATATATGATATTATACATGTTTCAATGCCATTCTCCCAAATCATCCCACCCTCTCCCTCTCCCACAGAGTCCAAAAGACTGTTCTATACATCAGTGTCTCTTTTGCTGTCTCGTATACAGGGTTATTGTTGCCATCTTTCTAAATTCCATATATATGCATTAGTATATTGTATTTGGATTCCAGATCCTTTTCATTATAAGGACCTGGAATCCAAAAGTAGGAAGTCAAGAAACATCTGGAGTAAGACAACTTTTGTCTTGGAGTACAATATGAAGCAGGCAAAGGCTAACAGAGTTTAGCCAAGAAACACATTGATCATAGCAAACACACTCTTCCAACAACACAAAAGACTCTTCACATGGGCATCATCAGACTGTGAATACCGAAATCAGATTGATTACATTCTTTACACCAAAGATGAAGAAGCTCTATACAGTCCACATAAACAAGACTAGGAGTTGATTGTGGCTCAGATCTTGGACTCCTTATCACCAAATTCAGACTTCAATTGAAGAAAGTAGAGAAAACGACTAGACCACTCAGGTATGACCTAAATCAAACCCCTTACAGTTATACAGTGGAAGCGAGAAATAGATTCAAGGGATTAGATTTGTTAGACAGAGTGCCTGAATAACTATGGACAGAGGTTCATGACATTGTATAGGAGGCAGGGATCAAGATCATCCCCAAGAAAAAGAAATGAAAAAGGGCAAAATGGTTCTCTGAGGAGGCCTTACAACTAACTGTGAAATGAAGAGAAGTGAAAGGCAAAGGAGGAAATGAAAGATATACCCATTTGAATGCAGAGTTCCAAAGAAGAGCAAGGAGAGAAAAGAATGCCTTCCTCAGTGATCAATGCAAAGAAATAGAGGAAGACAATAGAATTGGAAAGACTAGAGATCTCTTCAAGAAAATTAGAGATACAAAGGAACATTTCATGCAAAGATGGGCTTAATAAAGGAAAGAAATGGTATGGACCTAACAGAAGCAGAAGATATTAAGAAGAGATAGCAAGAATACACAAAAGAACTATACACAAAAATCTTCATGATTCAGATAATCATGATGGTATGATCACTCACCTAGTGCCAGACATCCTGGAGTGTGAAGTCGAGTGGCCCTTAGGAAGCATCACTATGAACAGAGCTAGTGGAGGTGATGGAATTCCAGCTGTACTACTTCAAATCCTAAAATACAATGCTATGAAAGTGCTGCACTCAATATGCCAGAAAATTTGGGAAACAGCAGTGGCCACAGGAATGGAAAGGGTCAGTTTTCATTCCAATCCCAAAGAAAGACAATGCCAAAGGATGTTCATACTGGCCCACAATTGCACTCATCTCCCACACTAACACACAATACTCAAATTTCTCCAAGCTAGACTTCAACAGTACATGAACTGAAAACTTCCAGATGTTCAAGGTCCATATAGAAAAGTCAAAGGAATCAGAGATTAAATTGCCAACGTCCATTGAATCATTGAAAAAGTGAGAGAGTTCCAGAAAAACATCTTCTTCAGGCTTACTGACTATGCCAAAACCTTTGACTGTGTGAATCACAACAAACTGTGGAAAATCCTTTAAAGACATGGTGCCGGGATCCAGCCCCGGTGGATTCAGGAATTCGAAGCGGGGATGGCATCAGCGAAGATCAGGAAACAATTGCTTAATTAAACGTTAATTAAGGATATAAAGAGTGGTTAAATAAGGATAGCTCAGTGAGAAAATTTAGTGGAGAAAAGAGGCTGAATAACTTCATTTACGTGGAAAGCTAATAAAATTCCAAAATAAGGAATTTGTGACACCTACGTAGGCCGCAGGTGTCCTCCCATTCTCCCGAAGGAGAGGAGACACTAAGGCCTCCTAGGTCAGATCTTAGAAGCCCAGGCAAAATTAGTAGGCTTGACGAGCCTCCCCACCCCAGATGGGAATTCAGCCAGAAGGTGAGAGAAAGAACGACATGGGGAGACCAAGTTTCAGTGAACAAAGCCCGCACTTTATTTTCCAAAGTACTTTTATACCTTAAGTTGTGCATAGAGGATAATGGGGGAAGGGGTAGAGTCATGCAAGGACAGCAGTCCTTGATCCTAATCGAAGCCAGGCTTTCAAACTTATCATGTGCAAAAGTTTAGGTGATTTACATCATCTTCTGGCCAGGAGGCCTGTTAACATTTTAAGATCCTTTCTTCAGAAAACTTATTTTTCTCTAAAGGTGATTATTCTAAAGTCAGGCGCCACCTTCCAAAAGCATTAGATAAAGTTGCATTCCTATAGGGCAAAGGTGTGGTGGGCTATAACAAGAAAAGAATTAACTCAAGGGTCCAAGGTTACAAACATTAAAGCTACTACTTACATTTCTATACACCAATTATATCAATGAATACACTGCCAGGGACACAGTAGGTAAGGGATATGGAAACTTAGCAGCAAACATTGGCCCAACAACTGAAAAACCCTTCACCAATACAATTTCTAACCAATCTTTTAACTGCTCAAAGGAATCTGTATTTAGACAGTTTAGAACATCTCATACCTCTCACAGTTGGGAGGCTCTGAACAATCACATGTGGCCGGAAAAACCTATTCAGGCAGGCTAAAGGACTTCCAAAGGAGTTTGTAGGTTGAAACACTCTTGTCACGCCCAGGAACTTTATTAACTGGAGCTGTAAGTTAACTCTTTTTTCAGAGAGAGGTGGTGGGGGACAGTCCCCCATAAAGTCAGAGGTGTAGGTGAGAGCACAAAGCAGAAAGAAGGCAGACTCTGGTTTGGGGGGTAGGTGCTCGAGAATTTCCAGGGGGACTCCTGAGGCTCGATCCCGCCTTTGTGTATGCCGAGCCTCCTTCCTCATGACCTTTGCCACGGGCAGAGTGCCTCACGCTGGCTCCCGGCAACATGGAAATACCAGAACACTTGAACTGCCTCTTACAAAATCTATATGCAGGTCAGGAAACAACAGTTAGAACTGGACATGGAACAATAAACTGGTTCCAAAAAGGGAAAGGAGTACGTAAAGGCTGTATACTGTAATCCTGCTCATTTAACTTATATGCAGAATACATCATGAGCAACACTGGGCTGGAAGAAGTACAAGCTGGAATCAAGATCTCTGGGAGAAATATCAATAACCTAAGATATACGATGACACACACATATGGTAGAACATGAAGAAGAACTAAAGAGCCTCTTGATGAAAGTGAAAGAGGACAGTGAAAAAGTTGGCTTAAAACTCAACATTCAGAAAACTAAAATCATGGCATCTGGTCCCATCACTTCATGGAAAATAGATGGGGAAATGATGCAAATAGTGACAGATTTTAATTTGGGGGGCTCCAAAATCACTGCATATGATGATGAAGTCATTTAAATTAAAAGATGCTTACTCCTTGGAGGAAACATTATGACCAACCTAGACAGCATACTAAAAAGCAGAGACATTACTTTACCAACATAGGTCCATCTAGTCAAATCTATGGTTTTTCCAGTTGTCATGTTTGGGTGTGAGAGTTTGACTATAAAGAAAACTGAGTGCCGAAGAATTGATGCTTTTGAAAGGTGGTATTGGAGAAGACTCTTGCGAGTTCCTTGGACTGCAAGGAGATCCAACCAGTCCATCCTAAAGGAAATCAGTCCTGAATATTCATTGGAAGGACTGATGTTGAAGGTGAAATTCCAATATTGTGGCCACCTAACGCAAAGAACTGACTCATTTGAAAATGCACTGATGCTGGGAAAGTTTGAAGATGGAAGGAGAATGGGACAACAGAGGATGAGATGGTTGGATGGCATCACTGACTCAATGGATATGAGTTTGAGTAAATTCTGTGAGTTGGAGATGGACAGGGAAGCCTGGCGTGCTGTAGCGCATGGGGTCACAAAGAGTCAGACAGGGCTGAGCAACTGAACTGAAGGAAAGACCATGAGTGTGCCACTTTTGGAAGAAAAATAAGACTTTAAAGATTAGATAAGAGATCTAAAGTGTGGAAATGTTAGTAGCTAAGCCATATGCAACTCTTTGTTACCCCATGGACTGTAGCTCACTCAGCTCCTCTGTCCAAGGAATTTTCCAGACAAGAATACTGAAAAGGGTAGCCATTCTGTTCTTGATGGGATGAATCTGGTTATTCTACATTGCAGGCAGATTATTTACTGTCTGAGTCACCAGGAAAGCAAGTTTTTAAAGAAACTATGTCATAAGATAGTTTTTTTTAGAATGTAAAGGTAAACACTTTTAGAAAATTGGTGTTTGCACATATAACAATTAAAACAAAGTCCATTTTATGATTGTAAAATGACATTAATGAGACTTCTCATTCCACATGGTGGAGAAAAAGGACATGTACCCATCTCCTCTTGTGAAAGCCTCAAAATTTCAACTAGCTGTTGAACAATCATTGACAGGAGGACACAGGAACCCAGTGAAAAAAGATACTCCATTTCCAAAGATGAAGAAGAAGCTGCAGTGATACTGGAGGAGGGGCATAATCTTGATAAAAGCAAACCCCATACCTGCTGGCCAATAAACTGGAGAAACATAGTACCAAAGAACTTCTCTCTCTGTTGTGAATGTTCCGAACCCCACATCAGTCTTTCCAGTCTGGGAATATGACAGAAGGACTGGGAATCCCCAGGGAATCTGATCTTGAAAGCCAGTGGGATTCGATTATAGGACTTTTGTAGGACTGGGGGAAACAGAGACTCTAGCCATGGAGGGCACAAACAAAAATTTATATGCACCAAAAACCAGAGGAAAGGAGCAGCCACCCCATAGGAAACTGAAGCACAACTACCTACTTGTGTTTGAAGAGCTCCTGTGGAAGCATAGGTCAGCAGGGACTCACCACAGTGATGAGGTCACTGGCAGCAGCAAGCTGGAAAAGTTCCCCTTCGCATGAACCCTTTTGAAGGTCACCATGAACCCTACCATAGAGCAAGCAGGCCAAACAACTACCAGGGACGCACCAGCAGATAGTTGGATTAAACCTCTACTGAGCAAGGTCCTGCCCAGCAGATCAAGACTCAGTTTTTTCCCATTTTCGTTCCCTGCCATCAGGAAGCTTACACAAGCTTCTTATACTCCCCCATCAGAGGGAAGACAGAAGAAGCCAGAACCACAGTCTTACAGACGCTAAAGCAAAAATCACATTATAGAAAGTTAATCATGATGAAAAAATGTCCTAGAAGAAGGCAAGATAAAACCCTCAAAAAACAATTAAATAAAGAGGAGATAGGCAACTTTCAAGGAAAACAAATCAGAATAAAGATAGTAAAGATGATCCAGAATCTCAGGGAAACAATGGAGAAGATGCTAAAAATGTTTACCGAAGACCTGCAAGAACTAAGGAACAGGCAAACAGAGATGAATAATAGACTGCTAAGTCGCTTCAGTCGTGTCCGACTCTGTATGACCCCATAGATGGCAGCCCACCAGTCTCCACCGCCCCTGGGATTCTTTAGGCAAGAACACTGGAGTGGGTTGCCATTGCCTTCTTCAATGCATGAAAGTAAAAAGTGAAAATGAAGTCTCAGTCATGTCCAACTCTTAGTGACCCCATGGACTGCAGCCTACCAGGCTCCTCCATCCATGGAATTTTCCAGGCAAGAGTACTGGAGTGGGGTGCCAATGCCTTCTCTGGAATAATAGACTAGTAGGAATCAATAGCAGGATAACTGAGGCAGAAGAATGGACAAATGAGCTTGAAGACAGGATGATGGAAACCATTGTCACAGAACAGAATGTAGGGAAAATAAAAATTGTAAAGAAATTAAAGACACCTTAAGAGACCTCTGGGACAACATTAAACACACCAACACTTGCATAATAGGGGTCCCAGAAGAAGAATAGAGAGAAAAAGGACCTGAGAATCTATTCAAAGAGATAACAGCTAAGAACTTCTCTAACATAGGAAAGAAAATAGTCAACCACGTCTAGGAAGCACAGAGAGTCCCAGGCAGGATAAACCCAAGGAAGAAAACACCGAAGCATATAGTAATCAAACCAACAAAAATTAAAGACAGAGATAAATGATTAAAAGCAACAAGGGAAAAATGACAAATACCAAATAAGGGAACTCTCATCAGGCTATTAGCTGATTTCTCAACAGAAACTCCACAGGGCAGAAGAGAACACATGATATGTTTAGGGAAATGAAAGAGAAGAATGTATGACCAAGAATACTCTACCCAGCAAGACTCTCTTTCAGGTTTGATGGAGAAATCAAAGGCTTTCCAGACAAACAAAAGTTAAGAGAATTTAGCACTGCCAAATCAGCGTTATAACAAATACTAAAGGAACTTCTGTAGGCTGGAAGCATAACACAAGGAAAAGACCTACAGAAAATAAACCCAAAACAATTAAGAAAAAGGTAATAACATCATACATATCAATCAGATCAGATCAGATCAGATTAGTCACTCAGTCGTGTCCAACTCTTTGCAACCCCATGAATCGCAGCACGCCAGGCCTCCCTGTCCATCACCAACTCCTGGAGTTCACTAAAACTCACGTCCATCGAGTCAGTGATGCCATCCAGCCATCTCATCCTCTGTCATCCCCTTCTCCTTTTGCCCTCCAATCCCTCCCAGCATCAGAGTCTTTTCCAGTGAGTCAACTCTTCGCATGAGGTGGCCAAAGTACTGGAGTTTCAGCTTTAGCATCATTCCTTCCAAAGAAATCCCAGGGCTGATCTCCTTCAGAATGGACTGGTTGGATCTCCTTGCAGTCCAAGGGACTCTTAAGAGTCTTCTCCAACACCACAGTTCAAAAGCATCAGTTCTTCGGCACTCAGCCTTCTTCACAGTCCACCTCTCACATCCATACATGACCACAGGAAAAACCATAGCCTTGACTAGATGGACCTTTGTTGGCAAAGTAATGTCTCTGCTTTTCAATATGCTATCTAGGTTGGTCATAACTTTTCTTCCAAGAAGTAAGCGTCTTTTAATTTCATGGCTGCAGTCACCATCTGCAGTGATTTTGGAGCCCAGAAAAATAAAGTCTGACACCGTTTCCACTGTTTCCCCATCTATTTCCCATGAAGTGATGGGACCAGATGCCATTATCTTAGTTTTCTGAATGTTGAGCTTTAAGCCCACTTTTTCACTCTCCACTTTCACTTTGATCAAGAGGCTCTTTAGTTCTTCTTCACTTTCTGCCATAAGGGTGGTGTCATCTGCATATCTGAGGTTATTGATATTTCTCCTGGCAATCTTGATTCCAGCTTGTGCTTCTGCCAGCCCAGCATTTCTTATGATGTACTCTGCATATAAGTTAAATAAGCAGGGTGACAATATACAGCCTTGACGTACTCCTTTTCCTATTTGGAACCAGACTGTTGTTCCATGTCCAATTCTAACTGTGCTTCCTGACCTACATACAGGTTTCTCAAGAGGCAGGTCATGTGGTCTGGTATTCCCATCTCTTTCAGAATTTTCCACAGTTTATTGTAATCCACAGTCAAAGGCTTTGGCATAGTCAATAAAGCAGAAATAGATGTAGTTATGTTTAAAAAAAACTGGACTCTATGATGGTCTTTTATTTAGGTTTTTTTTTTTTTTTTTTTCACATTCAGTGCTGCAATTTCATTTAGTTTATATTTTCCAATTTCTCCAACTTTTTTTTTTTTTAGTCTTTCTCAAGTCTTTATGAAGCATAGTAGAAAAGCTTTTGTATACATGTATATATATGCATTATATCTATATATTTGAAAATATGATTTTTTTCCTAACTAAAAAAATTATGACGTTTTGTTTCCACTTGTTTGGCTCAGTATGAGTAGAATGTTAGATTTCTAACTAAGAATAAATAGATATGAAATGAGCAGCAAAGTTTTGCTATATAGTACAGGGAACTATAGTCAAGATCTTGTAATAACCTACAATGGAAAATAATTTTCAAAAATACTATATGTGTGTATATATAGCTGAGTCACTTTGAGGCTCACCTGAAACATTGTAAGTCAATTGTATTTAAATAAAATATGTATGTTAAGAGGTATAAAAAAAACAATTGAAAATAAAATGACATTTGTTCCTCACTCAGTTGTCATGGCCTACTTATATTTGTGTGTTTAAATGCATATATATGTGTGAAGGAACTAACTTCATAGTAATCTTCACATTTGCCATAGTTGAAATGTACAATGTTTTGTACAGAGGAATAACATGGTTACTCTTATGTTGAAAATAAAGTTCAACAGAAGGACACAGTCATTTACAGAGTTGATAATTTTCTAGAAGCCACAAGATATCATTGACTCTTCATTGAAGTAGTTTTTTGTTTTTGTAAACTTTTATGAATGTATACACTTATGAATGTAAACTTTTAATTTTATGATCAGAGAGAAGACAAACTTTGTCCATTTGATCTATTAACTATATGTCTAAAATATCAAGCAAATTGAGGAAGGGATATGCAGAGAATCATCAAATCTGTGAGGATGTGACCCTGGAGAGTTGTGGCTGGAGCCAGTGAATTTTTCAGTAAGATGAACCAAGGCTTTGAACTTCTGCTGGTATTCTGACATTCATTTTTTTTTTTTTTCCTCCTTCAGGTGATTCCTTTGAAAAGAAAAGTACAGTAGGAGAATGAATTGAGAAAGAGAGGGAAGGAGAGATGGTAGTTCCACTGCGACAAATCTGAAAAGATTTCACTGCCTGCCTCCAAGCGCAAGATAATGCTTCTAAAGGGCTTGCCCTAGGGAATGAGTGAACAAAGTATCCTGATGATGAGATATTAGTAGGGTTTGGAAAGATTGAAAGTAAAGTGAAAGTGAAGTCACTCAATCGTGCGACCCCATGGACTGTAGCCTACCAGGCTCCTCTGTCCTTGAGATTTTCCAGGCAATAGTACTGGAGTGGATTGCCATTTCCTTCTCCAGGGGATCTTCCTGCTTTGGAGGACAGTTTTGAAAAGCTGGTAAGAATTGCAGTAATATAATAACAAGACAACTATTAGGACTTCAAGTGCAAGGCCAGGATAACCATAAGTGATAGTGTAGATAAGTGAACTAAATAGTGGGCATTCGATAACAAAGATATATCTTGATGCTGAGGAATTCTTGGTGTCCAAATATAGGCTATTGCTTTATACTCTTGATGAAAGAAAGTGAAAGTCCCTCAGTCATGTCTGACTCTTTGCGACCCTATAAACTATACAGTCCATGGAATTTTCCAGGCCAGAATACTGGAGTGGGTAGCCGTTCCCTTCTCCAGGGTATCTTCCCAACCCAGGGACCAAACCCAGATCTCCCACATTTTAGGCAGATTCTTTACCAGCTGAGCCACCAAGGAAGGCCATACTCTTGATAATATATTTCAAATATAATATATTTTATAAGTTTTTTTTTCCAATAAATATAAAGGTGGTGCCTAGTTACTGTTGTTGTTGAGTCATATCTGACTTTGTGATCCCATGGACTGCAGCATATCAGGCTCCTCTGTCCTCCACTGTCTCCCAGAGTTTGCTCAACTTTATGTTGATTGAGTTGAGGAAGCTACCTAACCATCTCATTCTCTGCCACCCCCTTCTCCTCCTGACCTCAATCTTTGCATCAAGGTTTTTTCTGATGAGTTAGCTCTTCACATGAGGTGGCCAAAGTATTGGAGCTTCAGCTTTAGCATCAGTCAGGGTTGATTTCCTATAAGATTGACTGATTTGATCTCCTTGCAGTCCAAGGGACTCTCAAGAGTCTTCTCCAGGTCCACAGTTCGAAAACATCGATCCTTCAGTACTCAGCCTTCTTTTTGGTCCAGCTCTCACAACCATATATGACTACTGGAAAAACCATAGCTTTGACTACATGGACCTTTGTTGCAAAGTGACATCTATTTTTTAATAGAGCAAGCATCTTTTAATTTAAAGTCACTGGTTGCAGTGACTTTGGATCACAAGAAAATAAAATCTGCCACGGTTTCCATTTTTTACCCACTTATTTGCCATAAAGTAGCAAGTTGAGTTTAAATAAACTTTACTTTTAGAACTGCCAGACATGCCTATGGTGGTTTGTAAGCATAGTAAGGAATCCTCATAATTTTGTATGGGTATGACTTTTGTTAGAGAAACCAAAGTTTCCCCACTTTTTAGTGGTTCTGCTAATCTGAACAACATTGTTGGGGCCCAGGGTAGGCCATCCCAAAATAGTCTTCAATGGCATATTGGTTATTTTGCACTAAAATTACTTAAGAAATGGCCTCTCTGTTTACCTGAAAGCAAAATCTCTCTTGTGAAAGTGCATTTTCTTCATTTTGGAGGCAGGGGACACCACAAAGATGGCATTTTGGGAGAGGAGGATAGATACACAAATCTTACTTTAATTCACTACCCAAAGCCCAACCCCTATTTAGATTCTTCACTAATTAAGCTTCCAAAACCAAAGTGTTGTTGTCCTGACACAAATTTGTCCCCTCACAAATTTGTTTTGTTGTCTAAAATTTATAAAAGCTGCCTGCTTTGGTCACATCTTAGGTGTCATGTCTATGAGACTTCCATAAGCACAAATTATCCCCCCTATTATCTATCTTGTGTCAATTTCATTATGAGTCCAGCCACAAAAACTCAAGAAAGGTAGAGGGGAGATTTTTCTTGTTAACTTGATTGTAACCTTATGTATATTATTTTTTATTATGAATAAGCCTAAACTACATTTCATCAGTTTAAGTAATATGTGTACATCTTCTGTAAACTGTATTTTAATGTCTTTTGCTCATTCTTCAGCTAGGTTTGGAACCTTTTTTTTTTTTTTTTTTTTTTTTCTTTCTCACTTTTTATGTAAGAGAGAGGAAATATATATATATATATATATATATTTTTTTTTAGTTGACATAACAACATATCTCAAAATTGAGAGTCTTAAACAATGGAATTTTTTTTTTTTTTCCTAATTGTTTTGGAAGCTAGGCATCCAAGGTCAAGGTTTGTTGGTTTAGTTTCTACTGGGATTCCTTTCCTTGGTTTTCAGGCCACTGCCTTCATCCTATGTCTTCACATGCACTTTTTCTTTGTGTGGAGAATCCTGATAGCTCTCTATATGCCCTAAACGCCAAGGGCACTAGTCAGAATAGATTAGAATCTATATTAATCACCTAATTCTCAAAAGGCTTAACTCTTAGTTAATGTTTTAAAGACCCAATCTGAAAAAGATTGCTTTCTGAAGAATTGAGGGTTAAGTCTTCAACATATGAAATTTGATAACACAATTTTTCTTGATATAGGAATTTTACAATAACTATTTCTCTTTGATATTGCTTATGCTTCCCACACAAGTTTGTTATTCATGTTGTTTTTTATCAAATATATCAGGAATTTTTCCTTGTGTTTGATTTTCAATATAGTTCAATTTATCAATTCTTTTTTACTATAATTTAATATTTTAAGTAATAGCTTTACATTTTTTCCACTCAATTTTTTAAACTTTTATTTATTTTTTATTATTATTTTTTACTTTACAATATTGCATTGGTTTTGCCATACATCAACATGCACCTGCCACGGGCGTACATGTGTTCTCCAACCTGAACCCTGAATTCACTAATATTCAGCTTTTATTCTAGTTCTAATATGATGCAATTATTCACATTTAAATATTTGATCCTTTTGGTGTTTATCCCAGCATGCAACATAACATACAGTTATCACTGTGCAGTTACTATCAGTGTTCACAGTTCTAGTTATTTTTAAGTCTATCTTCAGCTCAGTCATCTGAATACCAGTTTAATATATTTTAAATCACAATAGTGATTTCTCTTTCTGAACTTTGTGTTCTATTAATCTGTCTACTCATGTACCAATATCATAAGGAATGCTTTCTAAAAGTAATAGTCTCAGGTGGAAATTGAGAAATTGAGAAAATAACATAAGCCCAACATGACGTTGTCTTTGACTACATCTTCAATATTATTGTTCTTGTTTGAGTATCTTATAAACCAACAATGGATAAGTATTTGAATTTCCCCTGAATATTGTGCCTATTTATATCCCTGTGTATTTGTTCATTCTTTTCCTTTCTGCCTCTCTTGTAGTATTAGCAAATTCTTCATTCATGGCTCAAGTGTTACATGTGGAATACTTTCTGGGTAAGTGATATTTCTCCATGGAATCTGTGCTCCCTGTCCCCCATGAATAGTTTGCTATGAAATACAGTATTTTTTCACCTGTGGTCAGTCTTCTGCATATGGATTATATGTAATTTGTTGTTTGCCCAGTGCCTAAATCAGTGTTTATGTGGAGGAGATATTCAATAGATCCATGCTCAATGACTGAAGTAAACGCTCTTATGAAATACTACCTTCAGGAGATTTGCACATTTTCAAGGTTAGTATTCACATCTGTCAGGAGTTCTTCAATTCCAAGCAGTTTGAATTTGTGTCTTGGGATTTATCCCAAATCTAAGGAATGTCATCTTGTTCCTAGCTGGCTCAGTACATCTAAACTTTACCAGTCTGGGTGAGGTAAAACAGATGGGACTCTTGTGAAGTGCCCTCAAAGGCTAAAAAACTTATGGCTCACCCTTGTCTTTCTTTCCTGGTAAGAACTCTTTCTAGTTAGGGTGTTCCTTCTTGTCACTAAACAATGCTAGCCTGAGGAAAGGGATGATGTTCCCCTTCTCTTCTTGTGCTCAGGATTTTTTGTTTCATGGTGTTGGTAAAATATTTACATAGATTCCAGAGGTCTTCCAGAGATGCTTTGTTTGTGGATAGCTGTTCAATCATTGATTTATGAAGTGATAAAGAAGCTGAATTCTCCTAGCTCCTCACTTTTTCTCACAATCTGAATTTTATATTATTCTAAGATGATATTAATCTTATATAAACTTCAAAGTAAATTACATAAAATTACAGTGCTCTCCCCTGCTATAAGAAATGGATTCATTTTGATATTTGGCAAAACTAATACAATTATGTAAAGTTTAAAAATAAAATAAAATTAATTTTAAAAAAAAGAAATGTTCTATATATAAAATATCTGTTAATTATTAAAATATTTTTGCACATTTCTAACCTATTTTGTTTCCGTGAAAGCTGTATGAGAGTACACAAAATATGACATCTCTGAAGATTCCATATTTTAACATTGACATTTTTAGAGACATAGTTTTAAGTTTATATTTATCAAGTTCAATTTTTTCCCCAGAATAAATACATAAGTAATGATTAGACTTAAAGTGTATTTTGTAAGAATTATACAGTAAGTCCAACCTTTTTCAATTATATAAACTATTTATTTGCTTAAAAGACATCTCTAACATGAGGATGATTCACATAACTGCTTTAATAATTTAATTAAAATGTAATTGTTTCAGATACAAAGTACAAAATGGATATATTAAAGTGTGTATAAAGTTGGAAAAGATAAGTTTCAACTCCACAATTTGCCTGTTGATTTAGGTTTATAAATAAAATGATTATATATAGCAAGTGTATTTTATATTTTTCTGTTATGATGCATTAAAAATAAAGGACACGTTTCATAAATACTAACTATATGGATGGCTATAGCATGACCAGCTAATTATTAAGAAATTTCAGTCTAGGAAAAAAAAGTCATAGTAATGAAGACTGAGAAATTTCGGAATTTTAAAGAAATAATTATTTCTTTTCTCAAAAATACTTATAAATATCATTAAATTTAGTTTTGAAGTTTTTTACCATCACAAATAAAGTTTTTAAAAATAACTAATTGTTTATCAGTGAGTTAGAACTCATGTGGAACTATATGTGCTATGTGCTTAGTCACTCACTCGTGTTCTATTCTCTGCAACCATATACTTTGTCTTAAAGACAAGTGTGCAGATTAAGAAATAAACAGTAATGCCAGGAAACTGATGTGAGAAATTAAAGAAAATTAATAAACAAGACTTTTTTTCCAATGCACAAAAAGAAAAACTAGAAACTAATGGACTCCTACACTGCTGAATAGAGTTTTCTAAGCTCTTTACTACGTTGGTACAGTAACCTCCATCAAGGGGCATATTGACTTTCCTTTGACAGACCATTACCAGCCACAATTCAACCAATGGGACTTGAGAGAAATACTTCTAGAATAGTCTCTGAATCCTGACTTTGATATCTGTCGATATTTTAAAAGATCTGAAAAAAAAAAGTTACCATACTTCACACTTATTTCTTGCTTATCTGTGATTCATCTTAATTTAAAAAAGTAATCCCCCCAAAATAAAGTTACTATCTTGTGATAAATATTCATTTGCAAAAAAATGAAGGTGTACTTCACATTTTTCTGCACTAAAATAATCTTAAAATACTTTTTTTCAAATATTATTATTGTGGAAAAAACTTCCACAATCAAAATATTATTTTAAAGACAGACTGTAGGATCTAAAAATAAGTTTAATTTTGAAATAAAGCTTTCGATAAATTGTACTTACTGAAGGAAGTTAGCAATGTAAGTGTAAAAATGAAAATACAGTAGAATCAAGCTCTGTTTATAATAAATCATTAAAATATTTTGATGTTTAACAACTTATGTAAGGAAATTAAAAGTTACTATAATATTATTTACTTATCAATTTATGAAATTATGTCTCCAACCTTGATATTTCCATTGTGAATCAAACTCATATATCAAACCACTTGCTTTGGTGTCACTGTTTCCATGTCAATGTATATATATATGTGAAAGTTGGTCAGTTGTGTCCAACTCTTTGAAACCTCATGGACTATACAGTCCATGGAATTCTCTAGGTTAGAATACTGAAGTGGGTAGTCTTTCCCTTCTTCAGGGGATCTTCCTAACTCAGGGATCAAACCCAGGTCTCCCACACTGCAGGTGAATTCTTTACCAGCTGAACCATAGGAAAAGACCCTGCATGTCAATCAATAGACAGTTCAAATTTAACTCAACTGTGGTAGTAGCCTTGACCTCCTCAGTACTCTTATATTCACATATACTGTGTATCTCCCAATTTTTGTTTGAATCTGCTTGCTGAAGTTGAAAACTTAGGATTCATCCCTTGACTTTTACCACAATGTTCAAATCAAATCCATTTAGTCCTCTTAATAGTTCAAAGTCATACTTTTCAGAATCTCTACTATAAACCCAGACCTAGCCAATTAATATTAACCTGAATTATTACAATTGTCTTAAGATAATCAAAATTATTCCAATTTTTATTATTCAAGTAATTAAATTTTACAGTAAAGATTATCCCAATTCATTTTCTTCAATAAGAATTCTATTTTCATCCAGTTGAAGTCATTTAAAAAAAAAAGAAGAAGAATTGATCTATGACAGTCCTAAGATGAAAACTACCACTATCTTCCCATTGCTTTAAGAAAAAGTTTGTACTCTTACTTAATATGTCTCTCAACTTACCTTTATTCCTCATTCAATAAGTTGCAGTAATATTTGTCTTCCAATATATCAAAATCTTTCTCACATTGCTCTTGTGCACATACTTTAACTCTGACCAAACCTAGGTGACTATATCTGCTCAGAGCTGACTCTTTTAGCCATCCATGTCTCAGTTCAAATGTCATTTTCTCAGTAAGGCCTATCAGAAACACCTAGTCTAAGTCGATTTTCTCTGCCTAGTCACATGTCAGTCAATCATTCTTTAATTTTCTTCATAGCATTTTCCATAGTCTAAAATATTTTGTTTAAAGTGCATTTTCAATTGAATTTTACCTCTATGTTCCTTTTGCAAGATAAGAGTAAAAGGATTAGTATCAAATATAATGAATGTAGAAACATTGGCTGGTATACAAAAGGTGCTTCTTATTTTTATTTAAATAAATTAATGAATATTTACTATTTTACAAATATTTTCTTAATGTTGAGTACATGAAGCTACTACAAGTAGAGGACTTGTGCCTTATTTTTTTTTTCAATCAAGTTATTGAATAATACTAAGGTAAACCAGGAAAAAAAAGAGAGAGAGAGAGAAAGAAAGAGAAAGCTTCCATTTCTATTGTAAGCAGTTTATCAATTCAGATGTGATGGGATCACATAAATGGAGGTTTTGAAACTGGACTTGACCAATAAGAAAAAGAGGGAGATTGTATGTTCTTAATAAGAAAATCATGCCTCAATCCCCAAACTCATCAAGCTGTATATACTAAATATGTAAAACTTTCTACAGGTCTGTCATACCTCAAAAAAGTGGTTTAAAAAATGGAAGGAAACCATGAAGTCAAGAATGTATATAAAATAAAGAAAGCTTTAAGGAAAAAAATAGTTTGGAAACTAAGAATTTTTGACTGAGAAAGATGAGTAAAAATAATCCTATTTCTGAATGACATATAAATAGTGATTTCATAATAGTATTAATAACAGAGGACTTAAGGGATTATCTATGGATAATCTGGAGAAGGAAATGGCAACCCACTCCAGTATTCTTGCCTGGAGAATCCCAGGGATGGAGGAGCCTGGCAGGCTATACTCTATGGGGTCCCACAGAGTCGGACACAACTGAAGTGACTTGGCAGCAGCAGCAACAGCTATGGATAATCTCTAAAGCTAATTTTAGCAGCTGGTATCAACTAACTCCTGGTAGCTCATCTGATAAATAATCCATCTGCAATGTAGGAGACTCCTTTTCGATTCCTGGGTTGGGAAGATCCCTTGGAGGAGGGCATGGCAACCCACTCCAGTATTGTTGCCTGGAGAATCCCCATGGACAGAGGAGGCTGGTGGGCTACAGTCCATCAGGTCATAAACAGTCAAACATGACTAAGCAACTAAGCACAGCACACAGCACAACTCTCTCATTCTGAAAGTAAAACCACTGAGGAGATTTGAGTTTCATATACCTTCTTCCTTACCAAGTATTTCTAGATCAACAAAAATAAGTGAAAGATATATTGTATGGGAAAATCATATAATCCAAATTTTCTACTCTCTAGTCATACATTTTCCTGCAAGAAGCTATAAAGTCCATTACCAGAAGTGACCTTCCATTTTCTAGATGCTACTTTGCCAAAAAATTTAACTTTCATTTTAGGTTCAAAGGATTTGTTGGCAAAAGACACCATTTGTTACCCAAATGAATGTTTACCTTAATTTTAATAGAAAACTATCAGAAGGCAAGAAATAGAAGTGAAAGAGGAGTAGAAAAGTAAAAGTATGTACATCACCAAATTGGACTGACAGACACCTACATACAGTCTTGAAGAGCTCTGGGAACTCCCAAAAACATTGATCTGAAGTCCTAACTGGGAAAATCCCAGGAAATGTGTCCACTCCATGGGTGAGATATCAAATTGCAATTAGGGGGAGTTTTGTTTATAATACCAGGTTGCAAACTGATACCAACAATTTGCATGCAAGTGTGCAGTCCTGCTTTTTTGCCAACAATGCTGTTTGTTTTACCTTGTGTGTCAAGATTTTTCAGACTCCAGAGAATTAGCAGATTCCCAAGGCTCAAGAATTTCATAACTCACTCCTTTCTCTTATCTTGAATGCACCAGACTATCTAGCTACAGTTTAGGAACAGGCATGTAGTCCAAGAAAAGTCATGAAAGAATTGATCAGAGGTCTAATACTGTCTCTGAAGCCTGACCCAGGCTACTTCTATCTTAATTTTCCTAACAGATGCAGAACAGTTTTAAAATCAAGGTTTTAAACTTTTGTAAATGTCACTTGCCTTGTGTAGAAATAGAAAACTGAAACAGGAGAAAGGTTATTAAAAATGATGAAAACGAATACTTTATTTTCTTTAAGATTTTTATTTTGATATCATATCAGACACAGAAAGGTTATAAGAATAATACAAAGAACTCCAACTTCCTTTTCCCTCAGGTTTTGCAAATGTTAACCTTTAACATTTTTTGCTTCATTATTCTTTCTCTGCATATTTTTGAAATATTTGAGATTAAAAAAACATCACTGTACTTTATTCCTAAAAGTTTCAGTGTGTATTTCCTAAAAAAAAAAAAAAAAAAGAAAGAAAGAAAAACTGGCAGAACCACAGAACAAATATACAAATGCTATTATATTATCTAATCTATTGGATTTATTCAGTTTTCTATTTTCTCAGTAATGTTGTAGTAAATGAAAATTCTGTATTACATAACATCTCAACAGTTCAATTCAGTGGACGGCAGCATGCCAGGCCTCCCTGTCCACCAATCCCCGGAGTTTATTCAAACTCATGTCCATTGAGTCAGTGATGCCATCCAACCATCTCATCCTCTGTCATCCCCTCCTCCTGCCTTCAATCTTTCCCAGCATCAGGGTCTTTTCAAATGAGTCACTTCTTTGCATCAGGTGGCCAAAGTATTGGAGTTTCAGCTTCAGCATGAGTCCTTCCAATGAATATTCAGGACTGATTTAATTTAGGATGGACTGGTTGGATCTCCTTGAAGTCCAAGGGACTCTCAAGAGTCTTCTCCAACACCACAGTTCAGAAGCATCAATTCTTCAGCACTCAGCTTTCTTTATAGCCCAATTCTCACATCCATACATGACTACAGGAAAAACCATCTCAACAGTATCCTTTATTAAAGAACAAGCTCTCTGTTTTTCTTTTTTCTTATGAAATTGATAATTTTGAGAGTACAGATCAATTATCATGTGGCATGTTTCTCAATGTTGGTTTGTATAATGTTTCGCCGAGAGGAAATTTTTCATACATTTAAAAACATGACAGCAAGACAGAAAAGATGTTGTGTTCTCAGTGTGTTATATCAGGAGGCACATTATGTCAATTTCTTCCCCTTGTAAAGAATATAAGTAGATCCCCTGAAACCATGTAATTAACCCATTACTCATTAAACATTTATTCACTAGTTTTATCAAGTGTTAGTTCTTGCTTGAATTGTTATTGTGAATATTGTCATGTAGTCATTTAATAATATTGTCATATATTCTAAATTTATATGATGGTTCATAGTTTAAGGAACAGCATTACTTTCTCCTTTATTTATTTATATCAAACATGTATTCATTGATTCTTATTTTATTTAGTGGGTTGTAGTATATGGTATGCCTTGTGTTCAAAAATAAATTTCTGTAAACTTCTGTGTGAAGAATCCCCAGTCTATGGTATTTTGTTATGGCAACTTGATCTGATTAGTATAATTTCTTTATATAATTTAATATAAGTTGGGCTCATTTTTTCCCAAAAAACATTGACATTAGGACTTAGGAATTTCCCAATGACTTTTATAGTATAGACCACTTGCTTCTTGTCTCTAATGTCAAGTGTGACACTGATGTTTCATAATTCATTCTTGTTTCAATTTCTTGCCTTTTAGCTTCCTTGGAATATTTGGCTGAGTTTGTATACTTAGTTTCCCTCTTAGAGTACAGGCAAGGTTCTCAGGCCTATGTCACCCTTCATCCTTCTTATGACTTATCCTTCTTTAGGAAATAGATTATAGTGAATCTGCAAGTTTATAAGATTTTTTTTCCTACATATGCAAACTATACATAGTCTTGTTCTCATAGAAAAAATGTCATTTTTTTCAGTTATTTGTCCAAAGTCAGATAGTTATTAAATTAAGAAAAGTTAGAATAAACCGTAATGTTTCTTAACATCAAGTCCCATACATTATTCTTATACCACACTATGTTGCAAAGTAGAATGTTGCTATTTGGAGAAAAAATTCTATTGTCTTCAATTTTATTTTTACCTAACAATACCTTTAATTCAAAGAATAACTATTTTCCCCTTGTTTTTAAAAAAAGTCAGGGAAACTATAAAACAGTTACATAAATCTATATGTATTATTTCTGAATATTTTTTGTGTTTTTTCCTCAACCTGTTACTCTGTTATCTCCCATGTATTATCATAGTTCACTGAATATAGTTGTTTCACTAAATTCTCTTTAGGAATGCAAAGTCAAGCATTCTTTATAATTGTGAGCTTTTTAGCTTTCTTTAAGATACAGAAAAACTTTACTGTCTTTCATTGTGCAGTTATACACTCAGGCATATTTTTATATCATAAATAATTTAAATAAAATATTTTTAAAATAAATTTTACTGATATTTTATACATCATAATGCTAAATTGAACTGAGAAAAATTAAATGTAGCTAAATATTACTGGAGAAGGAAATAGCAACCCACTCCAGTACTCTTGCCTGAAGAATCCCAGGGACAGGGGAGCCTGGTGGGCTTCCATCTTTGGGGTTGCATAGAGTCTGACACGACTTAAACGACTTAGCAAAGATTACTGAAAGAATATAGAATATGATATTTCAAAATATTTATATAAGTTTAGACTGCACAAAATTTTTTGTGCACAAAAAATTTTAATATTTAAATATTTGCAGACTGTGAAAATATATTAAATAAGATTTTATTGAGTGTATTTAAAAGTTCAGGTAGATAAAATAAACTAAAAACTGAATATAAGTAGTTAATAAGTTCAGCAAGACTTAGCTTGATTCATTTTTTAAGGCATCCTCAACACATAGGATTTTATAGTCTGTGTGGTTCACTCAAGTTAATAGCAGAGCTATATATCAAATGATGACTCACCTCAAGAGCTTTGACTGCTCCAAACTTTTGTTAGCAATCTGAGGCTGTGTTAACCTGAAGCAATCAATATATTGTCCTGAGTGTTACCTATTTCTTACTTCCATGGGAAAGCACAGCCTTAGCATAAAATAGTCAAGAATGATTTGCATTTATTTAATTGAATTTTACTAAGAGAGTAGAATGTAAGTAATTTCACACATAAATATATATATGCACATATAAACACATGTCTGTGTATATATGTGTGTATATATATATATATATGTTTATACACATAAACATATATATATAAGGACTTCCTTGGTGGCTCAGAAGGTAAAGAATCCACTTACAATACAGGAGACCTGGGTTGGATCCCTGGGTTGGGAAGATCCTCTGGAGCAGGGCTTAGCAACTCACTCCAGTATTCTTAACTGGAGAATCCTTATGGACAGAGGAGCCTGGTGGGCTACAGTCCATGGGGTCACAAAGAGTTGGACATGACTGAGTGACTAAGCACAGCACACACATACATAAAAAGTGAAATGCACATATATATTTAATGAAATATGCAAATTACATATATGTCTGTATATATATAATTTATAAAAAGGTTGATGACTATAACATTCACAAAACATTTACCATATATAAAGGATTTTCTGTCAGATTCCATTAATTATTCACATTATAATGAGACTATCATTCCATAGCTTTACTCAGTCTATCAGTGGTGTCTGACTCTTTGCAACCCCATGGACTGTAGCTACCCAGCTCCTCCCTCCATGGAGTTCTCCAGGCAAGAATACTGGAGTGGATTGCCATCTCCTTCTCTAGGAGATTTTTCTGACCTAGGGATTGAACCCAAGTCTCTTGCAAGAAGTCTCCTGCATTGGCAAGATTCTTTACCACTGCACCACCTGGGAAGCCCCCATAATAGTGGATGCTTATATATTTAAGAAATCTTCAAAATGTAAATAATACATTTCTAAAATTTTGATAGTTATTAGAACTTTGTCATTGGGTATCTGACATAAAAGTATGCAAAAGGAAAGCCAATAATAAGTCCAGTTCTTATCAAAAATTGTTAATGATTATACAGACTTAAAGTTCATAGTGAGTGCACAGAAACTGACAGAGGCGAAAAATGGAGAACATTAGGGTCTTGATGCTACCTTATGGTTGAAATCATTAATCTTGGAACAGCTTACTTTCAGACTCCCTGTTATACAAAATAATACAAATGTTTTGATTAAGCTTGGAGAAGGGCATGAAAACCCACTCCAGTATTCTTGCCTGGAGAATTCCATGGACAGAAGAGCCTGGCAGGCTACAGTCCCTAGGGTCCCAGAGAGTTAGACATTACTGAAACGACTGCATGCCTCAAATAAGCTACCCGGGCAATGCTTCATATTTCCATTGACAATTAAAATGATAGCAACAAGTACAAAAATAAATGCATTGATTTCCTAGAAAACTAATGCAGATAATATAAATACATTAATAAGATACTGATTGATTATGGGTCTAAATTGTAAGACCAAAAGGTTTATGACAAATAAGTACTCTAAGAATTAAAGAAGTTACCTAAGCCATATGTAAAAAATAAGAGAAAAACGATTAAACTATTGAAAATTTAAATTTTAATAAGGAGACTGAGATATAAGAGGAGGAAGGAAAAACAAAAATATCATACTTCGATCAATATGGTCAGCCATACAAAAAACGTCTTGGTACAAAACACCTAGACACTGGCTAAATTTTAATAATTTTAATTGATTAGCAGAGTTGACAAAAAGAAAAGAAAAAGAAATCCAGAGCCTTTAACTACAAAGACAACCAGAATGATAAGAAAACCAAGGCTCAAAAACATACAAAGCAAAACACAGCAAACAGTGCTTTATGGCATTAGCCATACAGAAAAAGAGAAATATTTTCCCATCTATGAGGAGGATAAAAGACAAAATTTTGCCCATCTGCTAGAAGGGGAACAGTAACAGAAAATTAAAGTTCCAAGTAAGAAATAGATGATAGACAATCTCCATGATTTCAGCCACAGCTCTTGTTAGGTGGAAATACCTTTCATGATAGACAAGTGTTGAAAGTATATATTACTTACATAGTCTGGAAGAGTGGGTTGCCATTTCCTTCTCCAATGCATGAAAGTGGAAAGTGAAAGTGAAGTCACTCAGTCGTGTCTGACTCAGCGACCCCATGGACTGCAGCCTACCAGGCTCCTCCATCCATGGGATTTTCCAGGCAACAGTACTGGAATGGGGTGTCATTGCCTTCTCCCAGTCTGGAATACTCAAACATTAAATATTAAACTGAGGCAGTTTCTAGTAGAAGGTTTCCAAACCTAAGCAAAACAAGCATTCTTTGAAGAAAAGCATACCTTTCTAAGCCCATTAGTGTTTCCAAATATTTAGATTAACCATGTACAGCACAAAATCAAAATTCAAGACAATCCCTTTTAGACAAAGAAAATCTGAGGATCTAATATATAGAATGATGGCTACAGTTGATAGTACAGTATTGTATAATTGAAGTTCAATAAAAGAGAATAAGTTAGGTTATCTAACACATAAAAAAGAGATAAATATAGAGACAGAAACAGCAACCAATTCTAGTATTCTTTCCTGGGAAATCCCATGAACAAAGGAGTCTGGTGGGCTACAGTTCATGGGGTCACAAAGATTTGGACATAAGTTAGCAGCTGAACAAAAATATATGAGGTGAGGAGTGTTAATTAACTCGATGGGAGGATCCTTTTACAGTGTATATCACATTATCTTATTGTACACTTTAAATATGTTACAATTTTATTTGCCAGTGGTGCTTCAGTTCAGTTCAGTCACTCAGTCATGTCTGACTCTTTGCAACCCCATGAACTGCAGCATGCCAGGCTTCCTTGTCCATCACCAATTCCCAGAGCATACTCAAACTCATGACCATAGACTAGGTGATGCTATCCAACCATCTCATCCTCTGCTGTCCCCTTCTCCTCCTGCCTTCAATCTTTCCCAGCATCAGGGTCTTTTCCATTGAGTCAGTTCTTCACAACAGATGGCCAAAGTATTGGAGTTTCAGCTTCAGCATGAGCCCTTCCAATGAATATTCCAGGACTGATTTCCTTTAGGATGGACTGGTTGGATCTCCCTTCGGTCCAAGGGATCTTCAAGAGTCTTCTCCAACACCACAGTTCAAAAGCATAGATTCTTTGGTGCTAAGCTTTCTTTATAGTCCAACTCTCACATCCATACATAACTACGGGAAAGAAAAAAAAAAAAAAAAAAATAGCTTTGACTAGGTGGACTTTTGTTGGCAAAGTAATGCCTCTGCTTTATAATATGCTGTCTATCTTTTCTTCCAAGAAGCAAGCTTCTTTTAATCTCATGGTTGCAGTCACCATCTGTAGTGATTTTTGTCATAGCAAACACCCTCTTCCAACAACACAAGAGAAGACTCTACACATGGACCAGATGGTCAAATCAAAGTCAAATTGAATAAATTCTTTGCAGCCAAAGATGGAGAAGCTCTATACAGTCAACAAAAACAAGACCGGGAGCTGACTGTGGCTCAGATCATGAACTCCTTATTGCCAAATTCAGACTTAAATGAAAAAAGTAGGGAAAACCACTAGACCATTCAGGTATGACCTAAATCAAATTCCTTATGATTATACAGTGGAAGTGGTACTTCAATGTAGCTGAAATAAAAAGAAAGAGAATACAAGGACAATTTACTAAAAAGAAGAAAAAAAAAAAAAAACAGAAAGATTTCCTTGAACTGCCAGTTTGTTGCTGTTCAGTTGCCCTGTCCTGTAAAGGTTGACTCTTTGCAACTACATGGACTGCAGCATACCAGACTTCCTTGTCCTTCACCAGCTTCCAGAATTTGTTTAAACTCATGTCCACTGAGTTGGTGATGGATCCAACCATCTCGTCCCCTGTTATCCCCTTCTCCTCCTGCCTTCAATCTATCCTAGCTTAAGGGTTTTTTCCAATGAATGAGCTCTTCACATCAGGCGGCCAAAGTATTGCAGCTTCAGCTTCAGCATCACCTTCCAATGAATATTCAGGACTGATCTCCTCTAGTATTGATTGGTTGCATCTCCTTACAGTCTAAGAGACTCTTAAGAGTCTTCTCCAACTCTGTATTTCAAAAGCATCAGTTCTACAGCACTCATGAAGCAGAAGTAGATGATTTTTTATGGAATTCTCTTACGTTTTTATGATCCAGTGGATGTTGGCAATTTGACCTCTGGTTCCTCTGAATTTTCTAAATCCAGCTTGAAAATCTGAAAGTACTTTGTTCATGTACCATTGAAGCCTAACACAGAGCATTTGAACATTACTTTTAGATGGAGGAAAAAAAGAAAATACCAAGCAAAAAAGAGAAAAATATACACAGTCATATCATGGTAAAACTACAAAATAGAAATGCAAAATATGACAGCTTAATATAAAATAGTGAATAAGGGAAACTTACCTACCAAAACAAACAAACAAAAAAGACAACTATACTTAAAGCAACCTTTAGTAGTATTACAAAATCACAAAGAAAGTGAAATATCCCCTTCCAAGTGATGGCAATAAAAAATGGTCAACATAAACTGTCAGTTTGAAAGGGAGAAAAATCAAAGCACTTTTATTCAACAAAATCTGAGAGAACTTTACTGCAGGATATCCAAATAGATATATTTCATGAAGAAGAAAAAATACTGTATAAGAAAAGGGAATATGATAAAGTTTTTTAAAGGTGCCCAAATAAATCAGTATAAATGTAGATAAACATAAATAATTATTTGCTTATAAAATAATAATTGTATTTCTTATTAATTTGCCAATTTCTTCATGAAATTACCTCATATTAAACACCTAAAATAACAAATTTTTGTTCTGCATTATTCTACAATTGAGGTTAGACACAGATGGTGTCTGATAAATCTAGAATGTTGAAGATGGCTCCTTTTTTCATGTTTAGAGCTTTACCTGGACTGGTTAAACATCTGGGGGCTAACTGAGCACTTCTTTTTTCCAAATGGATACTATAAATGCATCTACACATAGTGATTCAGAGCTCAGAAGAACATTCATAGGACAACACTCAATGTGCAGGTTATAACTTTGGACATTAAGTTATCCAAACTTAAGAAAAATATCTCAAATTTGCATTTGATTATTTTACCTCAACATTACTTAGAACTTTTATTATTTTTGCAGTATGGTGCTTCATTATTTTCAAACAACTTCAAAAGAATTTGAGTTTATAATAGAACTACACATGGTTTATTTTAAAATGTTATGGAAATATGTTTTAACTTGTTTACTGTTACTGCTTTTTCATTCACATCCCTCAGTCATTTGGCTTAAGTTTCAAACAAAATTACAAAACCCCAACTAACAACTTTACCCACAGTATCTAAAAATACATTTTATAAAGCAAAAGATAGAAGCAGGTGGAGAATGTGTCTTGGAATATTTAATAAGCAAATGCATTTCCAAGATTAAGATATAATCATCATTATATAATATTGTTACTGAACTGCGTTCTTGGATTCTTTAATCAACATAATTTAATTTGAAGCCAGAGAAGAAATTTAAGCAAGGCTATAATGAAGCCTGAGGAAGTGAAAACAAGTAACAGGTGCCCTTGCTCCCTCTGGCACAATTAGAATGGGAACCAGAACAGAATGGGAAAGCATTTTGTTAAATGAACAAAGGATATTTTTTTTTTTTTACCTTTTTACCCTTTCTTATCCCATTGAGGGGTAACTTAAGTGGTCTTCCCACCTCTCTGGTGGTGCTGTATGCAGGAATCATGAGCAGTCCCATGGTTTTGTTCCCAGCACCTCAGAATTGTCAGTTGAGCTTTGGTCTCTGTATCTTATTCATAATTTCTCTGAATAAACATGGGTGGAGTTGCTTTTAGGGCCTTATAGGTTCTTTGCATTCTATTGCTAGAGGGGACATTCATCTATGAGCAAGCACTCCAGTAAAAGACCCAGGTTCCAGGTCCCATCCTGTCTCAATATTCCTTAGATATATTATCAAAATAACATAACAATGATAGTGTGTGAATTAGGTCTCAGCATTGCCATTACTCTTTTAAGTCACATGTTATTTAGAATTCCTAATAATGCTCTGTAGTAGGTATTTTTTTTTCTCACAATTTTAGAGAGAAGAGACAAGAACCTAGAAAAGTTAAATAACTTCCCTCTGTTAACCATACTATTTAATAGGGTGGCTGTCAATAGAGATTGCATTAATATACCAAACAAGAAGGTTAGGGGTGGCATGGATATTACTGTTAAGCATATTTAGAACAAGTTCAGCCAGTGACTAAGATGAAGGAAATAAATTATAAGCAACAATATTGAGACCTAACAAAAACATGAGAAGAGGAAAGATCTCCACTAAGGAATCATGCCTCAAGTCTCATGTGAACTATAATAATATCCAACAGAACTAACCAAGTGCAGATGACATCTGTTATGATGGGTGAAAGGTGTATGAATGTGATGGAATATGTAATAGAGGAGAAAATTAGAGTGTGTCATGACACACAGAAAGCATTAGATATATATTTTATGGTCACTACATTATCAGCCCTGGGATTTCTTTGGAAGGAATGATGCTAAAGCTGAAACTCCAGGACTTTGGCCACCTCATGAGAAGAGTTGAATCATTGGAAAAGACTCTGATGCTGGAAGGGATTGCGGGCAGGAGGAGAAGGGGACGACAGAGGATCAGATGGCTGGATGGCATCACTGACTCGATGGACGTTAGTCTGAGTGAACTCCGGGAGTTGATGACGGACAGGGAGGCCTGGCATGCTCTGATTCATGGGATCGCAAAGAGTCGGACACAACTGAGCGGCTGAACTGAAACTGAACTGAAATTAATTTATAAACAGATTAATTAGTAGGTTTAAGCAATCATTACAAGATGGCTGAACACAGTAAATGAGGCTAAACATGGAGGTAGGAAAGCAGTAATCAGTATAGTTAGATGATCTGTTGAAAAATATTTATGTGTACTGAAGTGAGGTGAATAAAAGTAAGTATTTTCAAAATAAGACTCTACTATTACCCTACTAAGAAATGTACTTCATGGACTATGTGATAACAATCAAGATATGAATATCATTTATCCAATGCTTTTAGTTTTAAAAGTAGATTATATTAATTATAGGGATATTTCATGAATTTTACAATATTGCAATCAATTAAACAATATAAATAATTTAAAATAAAGGTACTTGTAGAAGAATTTCTTGGAACAAAAATTATATAAATGACATATTAGCAAAAAAAATATTTAGAACATTCAAATGCTATCAAATTAACATTTGCAGTACAACTACCGTAAGCAAGTACAATGGGTGACATGACAAATATTAGGTCAAATTTACAGAAGACTTTTTACGTGATTCTCTTTTTCTTGACCTAACCAAGTGGAATACTAGGACTTGGTATTATATGGTTGAATCTGCTTAGTTAAGAGCTATCTTTAATCCCTGAAAGAATTATTTTCATTTATGAAATGATGGTTTAGATGGTTTAGACCAAGCTTTTCCCCTGAGAATGTCCAGAAAATGCAAATCAAATATTTAAAATAATTTTGTTGACCACAAAGTTAAGAGGCAGCATTGCAGGGAAACCAAAATTCAGAGAAATGAACTTATCATTTGGAACCATCTTCCAGTTAAGGATTTGGCCATCCATGCAGAGGAAGATGGAAGTTTGTGAACATGTTGTTGTTGTTTAATTGCTGTATCATGTCAGATTCTTTGTGACCCCATGGACTGTAGCCCACCAGGAGCCTCTATCAGTGGAATTTCCCAGACAAGAATACTGGAGTCGATTGCCATTTCCTTCTGCATTGTGAAAATGAGGAGAACTTTTGTCAGACTCATGAGATAAAGGCAAAAAAATACAGCCTTGGAAATTCTGGCCCAACTGGAATCATATATTTAACAAATATATCTTCAGTGCTGACTTTCAAATAAATTTTTTTTGAAAAAGCAAAACAGATTTTTGTGAAAAGTGTAGAAAAATGAATAATTACAATTTTTAAGAAAGTCAATCTAAAAGGATACTGTAGAAAAATGTTAGTTTCTTTCTCTTCTTCTTTTTTTTTTTTTTTTTTTTTTTTTGCTACATAACACATTATTGAAATGCTCCTTGGAAGAAAGGCTATGAAAAATCTAGACAATGTATTATAAAGCAGAGACATCATTTTTTTGCAGGCAAAAGTCTGAATAGTCAAGGCTATGATTTTTCCAGCAGTCATGTATGGATATGAGAGTTGGACCGTAAAGAAGGCTTAGCACCAAGAATTGATGCTTTCAAACTGTGTTGCTGGAGAAGACTCTTGAGAGCCCCTTGGACTGCAAGGAGATCAAACCAGTCAATCCTAAAGAAAAAAAAAAAAATCAACTCTGTATATTCATTGGAAGGAATGAAGCTGAAGATGAAGCTCCAATACTTTGGCCACTTGATGTAAAGAGCTGGATCATTGGAAAAGACTATGATACTTGGGAAAGATTGAAGGCAGGTAGAGTAGGGAGCAACAAAGAATGAGATGGTTGGATGGCATCACTGACTCAGTGAATATGAGTTTGAGCAAACTTCAGGAGACAATGAAGGACAGGAAAGCCTGGCTTGCTGCAGTCCATGCGGGGTCACAGAACTGGACACAACTCAGTGACTAAACAACAACTATAACACATTATTTTACACTTAGAAGTTTAAACAATGCAACTTCATTATATCATAATTACCAAAGTTAAGAAGCCTGACGTTTTAACTGGGTCTTCTGCTTAGAGTTACACAGGCTGAAAACAAGGTGGTGGCCAGATGCATATTCATCTAGAGATTATCTAGGGAAAGATCTTTTTGCATTCTCTCTCATGCTGCCATCAAATAAATTTCACTGTGCCTCTATGACTAAGGTTCTAGTTTTCTTAGCACTTGAAGATCACTCACTTCTGGAGACCATTTTCTGATCCTTGCCCTGAGGTTCTCTCCATTATATGACAGTTTTCACTATAAAGAACATTTCTGCTCACCTTCTTTTAAATCTCATCTAATTGAGAGAGATTAATCCAAAATAATCTCTTTTTGGATTAATTTAAATATATTTAATAATAGTAATCTCATGATGGAAGTGATATCCATTCATTTTCACTGGTCTGTCTCATACTCACTGGGTAGGGACAATATAGATTATGTGCATTACAGTGGGATCTTGTGGACCAACAATATTTTTTCTACAACAAAGGGAAATAAAAACAAATAGAATACAATAAAGAAGGAAAAAGTCAAATAGTAGATTAAAATCCAGCCATATAAAAAATGTCTTAAATGAAAACTGTCAAATATCCCAATTATACAACAAAAGAGAACAAATTGTTTGTTGTTCATAAGAACATATAGAATAGATGAACTACACACATATGTATATATATATATATTGCAAAACATAAACAAAAAAATTATAACTCTAATCTCAGCAAAAATTTAAACTTTAAAATGAAAAATATGCTTAGGGGAAAATGACAGATACGTATTGATAGAATTGCAATTCATTACAAATATAGCAGTTCAAAAGTGCTGTGTATCTAGCAATATAACCTCAAGTATATATAACATGATAATTGAAAGATCTTCAAGGACAACATGACAAACACATCATCACTGTGGAAGATTTTTAATGCTTTTCTCTGTAACTGATGCATCATGAAGAGAATAAAAATTAAGAGAAGATGCAGAAGACTAGTATAACACAATTAAATATTTGATCTAATTACATATACAAAATACTTTAAGTTGCAGAATACAGGCTCTTCATTTCACATTAAACATTTACAAAAATTTAACATATCAAATACTGTAAGTTTTAGAAATTTTCAAAACATTGAGAAGACATAGAATATGTCCTATGAACATAAAATTATTTAGCTAACAATGATTATCAAAAATAATGAATGTTAAAATATATTACCTGATAAACAAACAAGAAAGTTATAATAAAAATAGAAAATAGTTTATTTTCAATAAAATTAATTAATAGTGGCAAAACGTCTTATAATTAAAGCCATCTTTAGAGCTAAAGTTACAGCCTGCATATTTGCATTAGAAGAAAATAAATGATGGAATTAAATAATATATACATCCATATCAAGACAGCAGCAAAAATGACAACCAGTTAAACCAAAGGAGTAGTAGGAAATAATAAAAACAGAAAATAATACAGTGAGATCATTATAAACAGTTCAATCAAGAGATTCAAACCAAACCAAAAATTTGATATATTGGGAAGAATAGCCAACTGATAAACCAGTATCAAAAAAACTTGTTTCAAAAATGAGAGAGGTAGCATAAGTGACAAGTTTCAGCAAAAAAAAAAAAAAAAAACAGAACAAAACAAAGCAAAACATATTTGAGTGGATATGGTGTAAGTGATTGAATATTATTAAGAAATTAAATTAGATCCAGATCATTTAGGTTCTTTCAACTTAATTAATAAATTTGGAACTTTCTTTAAAAAGACAAATTCAGATTATTAGAAAGAAAAATATGAAGAACTTGGTAAAGACCTTAATATTGAGGTTAAGAATAAGGAATAATAAAGAATAATTCTAAAGCTTTACACTTTAGTAACAAGATAGTTAAATATCCATTAATTCAAAAGATTATTTGGAATGAGGGGAATCATAAATGAGCAAATAGGAAATTAGAGAAGTCCATTTTGGAACATACTAAACTAAAGGTGTCTTCACCCATTCAGTTGTAGAGACCATAGAGGCAGCTGAAAAAGTGGTTTTTGAGCTCAGAAAATAATTTGCTGCTGAATATTGGCAAGTTACCCCAATTATCTGAGTTACAATTTCTGACTTTCTCTTGAGACAGACTAAATAGTGAGATTTTATTTGTTTCTCTTTATTTATTTATTTTATTTTATTTTTAAACATTACAAAATTGTATTAATTTTGCCAAATATCGAAATGAATCCGCCACAGGTATACTGGCGTTCCCCATCCTGAACCCTCCTCCCTTCCCCCTCCCCATACCATCCCTCTGGGTCGTCCCAGTGCACCAGCCCCAAGCATCAGTATTGTACATCGAACCTGGACTGGCAACTCGTTTCATACATGATATTATACATGTTTCAATGCCATTCTCCCAAATCTTCCCACCCTCTCCCTCTCCAACAGAGTCCATAAGACTGTTGAATGTTAGCAAGTTACCCCAATTATCTGAGTTACAATTTCTGACTTTCTCTTGAGACAGACTAAATAGTGAGATTTTATATTGCAAATTTGAATAGTAAAGGGTCCTTTATCGTCTGTGTTTATTTTGTTCCAGAGTATTAAACAGCAGGTAGGAAGTGTACAAAATATGAAAATTACTGTGAAAGTAAGTGAAATCACCCAGTAATCATGCATGTGATAATAAAATTGTAGGTTTTAAGGGGGGGGTGGAAACCTAGATATTATTGAACTTAATGTGACAAGCAACAGAAGAGAAGAGAAGACTTTAAAAGAAAATGAGAATAAACTCTCAGAGGATTAAAGTGTGGTAATGATGGTTAAGAGAAAAGATTGGAATGATCTAATATATCAAGTTAACTGCCCATTTGTAAGAGGATAAACTCAGAAACCAAAGTAAAATTTGCAGTTATGGATTTAATGTAATTTTAAGCTGTGATATTCAGATCAGATCAGATCAGTCGCTCAGTCGTGTCCTACTCTTTGCGACCCCATGAAACGCAGCACGCCAGGCCTCCCTGTCCATCACCAACTCCCGGAGTTCACTCAGACTCATGTCCATCGAGTCAGTGATGCCATCCAGCCATCTCATCCTCTGTCGTCCCCTTCTCCTCTTGCCCCCAATCCCTTCCAACATCAGAGTCTTTTCCAATGAGTCAACTCTTCGCATGAGGTGGCCAAAGTGCTGGAGTTTCAGCTTGAGCATCATTCCTTCCAAAGAAATCCCAGGGCTGATCTCCTTTAGAATGGACTGGTTGGATCTCCTTGCAGTCCAAGGGACTCTCTAGAGTCTTCTCCAACACCACAGTTCAAAAGCATCAATTCTTCGGCGCTCAGCCTTCTTCACAGTCCAACTCTCACATAAGTGTATTATATGTGAGTGAGAAAAAGTAGGGAGACGAATTGAGACTTAATCCCAGACATTGTTTGCATGATAACTGGATAGTATTGCCACAAACTAAGAGAAAAGTACGGAGAAGGCAATGGCACCCCACTCCAGTACTCTTGCCTGGCAAATCCCATGGACGGAAGAGCCTGGTAGGCTGCAGTCCATGGGGTCGCAAAGAGTCGGACACGACTGAGCGACTTCACTTTCACTTTTCACTTTCATGCATTGGAGAAGGAAATGGCAACCCACTCCAGTGTTCTTTCCTGGAGAATCCCAGGGATGGGGAGCCTGGTGGGCCTACTGTCTATGGGATCGCACAGAGTCAGACACGACTGAAGCGACTTAGTAGTAGTAGTAGTAGTAAGAGAAAAGTATGCAAGTGATTAAATATTTTTAGGGGGAATACCATGTATTTTACTGAGAATATATATTTGATTTGAAATACCTGGATTTAAAATACAGAGTTTTGAATATTTAGTACTGAAATTTCAGCTAGACACTGTCAAGTGCCAGTATGTTAGTCAGGTTTTGTGAGTGTATTGGTTTTCTAGGGTTGCTATAACAAGAAACATAAATTGGGCATTTTAAAACAAACGAAATGTATTCTTTCACAGTTATAAAGTCTAGACCCCAAGTTAAGGTATTGTCAGGGCCATGATCCCTGGAAAGGCTGTAGGAGAGGATCCTTCCCTGTGTCTTTCAGCTTCTAGTAACCCTATGTTTCTCAGCTTGTGGCAGCATAAGTCCAGTCTCTGCCTTTGTCTTTACACACTTGTGTCTTGCCTTGGTTTGTGTGTCTAAATTTCACTCTCCTTATAAGGAAATAGCCCTTAAACCAGATTAAGGGTCTCCTATACTCCTGGATAGCCTCATCTTAATTAACTACATTTGCAATGAGCCCATTCCTGTACAAGGTCACATTATGAGGCACCAATAAGATTTCAACATAGCTTTTGGGGAGATACAGTTTAATAGAGATCTTGTTTCTGATTAACATATCAATAGTTCATAGAATTTTCTTGTAGACATGCTCCTTGTGCCAGATTAATTTTTAGTTACTTTATCAGTCATCTCAAAATTCTCCAAGCCAGGCTTCAGCAATATGTGAACCATGAACTTCCTGATGTTCAAGCTGCTTTTAGAGAAGGCAGAGGAACCAGAGATCAAATGGCCAACATCTGCTGGATCATGGAAAAAGCAAGAGAGTTCCAGAAAAACATCTATTTCTGCTTTATTGACTATGCCAAAGACTTTGACTGTGTGGATCACAATAAACAGTGGAAAATTCTGAAAGAGATGGGAATACCAGACCACCTGATCTGCCTCTTGAGAAACCTGTATGCAGGTCAGGAAGCAACAGTTAGAACTGGACATGGAACGACAGACTGGTTCCAAATAAGAAAAGGACTACGTCAAGGCTGTATATTGTCACCCTGTTTATTTAACTTATATGCAGAGTACATCATGAGAAACGCTGGACTGGAAGATATACAAGTTGGAATCAAGATTGCCAGGAGAAATGTCAATAACCTCAGATACGCAGATGGCACCACCCTTATGGCAGAAAGTGAAGAGGAACTAAAAAGCCTCTTGATGAAAGTGAAAGTGGAGAGTGAAAAAGTGGGCTTAAACCTCAACATTCAGAAAACGAAGATCATGGCATCCGGTCCCATCACTTCATGGGAAATAGATGGGGAAACAGTGGAAACAGTGTCAGACTTTATTTTTCTGGGCATCAAAATCACTGCAGATGGTGACTGCAGCCATGAATTAAAAGACACTTCCTCCTTGGAAGGAAAGTTATGACCAACCTAGATAGCATATTCAAAAGCAGAGACATTACTTTGCCAACAAAGGTCCATCTAGTCAAGGCTATGGTTCTTCCAGTGTTCATGTATGGATGTGAGAGTTGGACTGTGAAGAAGGCTGAGCACCGAAGAATTGATGCTTTTGAACTGTGGTGTTGGAGAAGACTCTAGAGAGTCTTTGGACTTCAAGGAGGTCCAACCAGTCCATTCTGAAGGAGATCAGCCCTGGGATTTCTTTGGAAGGAATGATGCTCAAGCTGAAACTCCAGTACTTTGGCCACCTCATGTGAAGAGTTGACTCATTGGAAAAGATTCTGATTCTGGGAGGGATTGAGGGCAAGAAGAGAAGGGCACGGCAGGGGATAAGATGGCTGGATGGCATCACTGACTTGATGGACGTGAGTCTGAGTGAATTCCGGAAGTTGGTGATAGACAGGGAGGCCTGGCGTGCTGAGATTCATGGGGTCACAAAGAATTGGACACGACTCAGCGACTAATCTGATCTGATAGAAGTGCAACATCTATAGTCTCATTTCTTTAAATCTCATGTCTTGTTAAAAAACTTTCTGAGAGTCAACTAAACAAAATTTGAGATTGAACAAAGGATTCCATGATCAGACGTTAGATTTTGTCTACTCCATGAAACTGATCATATAGTGACCTTCTGACACTAGATTTTGTCATTAATTAGTTTACATCAAGTAACAACTGTGGAAAATTCTTAAAGAGAAGGGAGTACCAGACCACCTTACCTATCTCCTGAGAAACCTGTATGAAAATCAAGAAGCAATATTTGGAACTGGACATGGAACAACTGACTGGTTCAAAATTGGTAGAAGAGTATGGCAAGGCTGTATATTGTCACCCTGTTTATTTAACTTCTATGCAGAGTACATCATGTGAAATGCAGGGCTCAATGAATCACAAACTGGAATCAAGATTGTCAGAAGAAATATCAACAACCTCAGATAGGCAGAAAATACCACTCTAATGGCAGAAAGTGAAGAGGAATTAAACAGCTTCTTGATGAGGGTGAAAGAAAAGACTGAAAATCTGGCTTGAAACTATATTAAAAAAAAAAAAAGATCTTGGTATCTAGTCTCATCACTTTATAGCAAATAGAAGAGGGGGAAGTGGAAGTAGTGACAGCTTTTCTTTTGGGGGGCTCTGAAATCACTGTGGATGGTGATCACCACCAGGAAGTTAAAAGATGTTTGCTCCTTGGAAAGAAAGATATAACAAACCTAGAAAGTATATTAAAGAATAGAGACATCAGTTAGCCAACAAATGTCCATATAGTCAAAGCTATGGTTTTTCCAGTAGTTATGTACAGGTGTGAGAGTTAAACCATAAAGAAGATTGAGTGTTGAAGAATTGATGCTTTCAAATTGTGGTGCAGGAGAAGATTCTTGAGAGTCCTTTTGACTGCAAGATCAAATGAGTAAATCCTAAAGGAAATTGACCCTGGATATTCATTAGGACTGATGTTGAAGCTGCAATACTTTGGCCACCTGATGCAAAGAGCTGACACATGGGGAAAGACTCTGATGCTGGAAAAGATTGAAGGCAGGAGAAGAAAGGGGCAGCAGAGGATGAGATGTTTAGGTAGCATCACCGACCCAATGGACATGAATTAGAGCAAAATCAGAGAGATAATGGAAGACAGAGGAGCCTGATATGCTGCAGCTCATGGGATCACAAATAGTTGGACACGAGTTAGTGACTGAACAACAATAACAACAACAATTGTATCTTTCAATCCTAAAGTATTAGAACTTCTCATATTTTCTTTTGTTTGTCCATTTGCCAATTGTTATCTCAACTTATCTCTTTTTATAGTACCTTGCTAAATGCAACCTATATCATGAATGTGTGCATGTTCAGGCATGTCTGACTCTGTGACTCTGTAGACTGAAACCTGCCAGATTCCTCTGTTAATGGCATCTTCCAGGCAAGAACTTTGGAGTGGGTTACTATTTTTACTCCAGGGAGTATTCCCAAACCAGGGATCAACCTCTCGTCTCTTGCTTCTCCTGCATTGACAGGTGGAATCTTTAACACTGTGCCACCTGAAGCTCATTTTACATATTACTTTATTCCATGTTATTTCTTTTGATAGTAGTATCAAGTATTTCCTCATTACTTGGTAATGAGGTAATTGGTAACACATTTGACCAATTTTTTGACTTCCAAAGCTATTACAAACAAAGCTAATGGAGGTGATGGAATTCCAGTTGAGCTATTTCAAATCCTGAAAGATGATGCTGTGAAAGTGCTGCACTCAATATGCAAGCAAATTTGGAAAACTCAGCAGTGGCCACAGGACTGGAAAAGGTCAGTTTTCATTCCAATCCTAAAGAAAGGCAATGCCAAAGAATGCTCAAACTATACCACAATTGCACTCATCTCATACGCTAGTAAAGTAATGCTCAAAATTCTCCAAGCCAGGCTTCAGCAATACGTGAACTGTGAACTTCCTGATGTTCAAGCTGGTTTTAGAAAAGGCAGAGGAACCAGAGATCAAATTGCCAACAGAAACTTGATCATCAAAAAAGCAAGAGAGTTCCATAAAAACATTTATTTATGCTTTATTGACTATGCCAAAGCCTTTGACTGTGTGGAACACAATAAACTGTGGAAAATTCTGAAAGAGATGGGAATACCAGACAACCTGACCTGCCTCTTGAGAAAGCGATATGCAGGTCAGGAAGCAAGAGTTAGAACTGGACATGGAACAACAAACTGGTTCCAAATAGGAAAAGGAGTACATCAAAGCTGTATATTGTCACGCTCCTTATTTAACTTATGTGCAGAATACATCATGAGAAACGTTGGGCTGGAAAAAGCAAAAGCTAGAATCAAGATTGCTGGGAGAAATGTCAATAAATTCAAATATGCATATGACACCACCCTTATGGCAGAAAGTGAAGAGGAACTAAAAAGCCTCTTGATAAAAGTGAAAGAGGAGAGTGAAAAAGTTGGCTTAAAGCTCAACATTCAGAAAACAAAGATCATAGCATCCGGTCCCATCACTTTATGGAAAATAGATGGGGAAACAATGGAAACAGTGTCAGACTTTATTTTTGGGGACTCCAAAATCACTGCAGATGGTGACTGTAGCCATGAAATTAAATGACGCTTACTCCTTGGGAGGAAAGTTATGACCAACCTAGACAACATATTCAAAAGCAGAGACATTACTTTGCCAACAAAGGTCCATCTAGTCAAGGCTATGGTTTTTCCAGTGGTCATGTATGGATGTGAGAGTTGGACCATGAAGAAAGTTGAGTGCCAAAGAACTGATGCTTTTGAACTGTGGTGTTGGAGAAGACTCTTGAGAGTCCCTTGGACTGTAAGGAGATCCAACCAGTCCATTCTAAAGGATATCAGTCCTGGGTGTTCTTTGGAAAGAATGATGCTAAAGCTGAAACTCCAGCACTTTGGCCACCTCATGCGAAGAGTTGACTCATTGCAAAAGACTCTGATGCTGGGAGGGATTGGGGGCAGGAGGAAAAGGGACGACAGAGGATGAGATGGCTGGATGGTATCACCGACTCGATGGACTTGAGTTTGAGTGAACTCCGGGAGTTGGTGATGGACAGGGAGGCCTGGCATGCTGCGATTCATGGGGTCACAAAGAGTCGGACACAACTGAGCAACTGAACTGAACTGAACTGAAAGCTATTTCAAAAATATACTTTATATATTATTAATTTTTTTTACAGGTTATATTGTGGTGAAACAACAAATCAAGCACAATTATTTCCAAGATTAAGTTTTACTTCTTGCTTTTGTTACATGTTGGCTAGAGTCAGCTGCGGTTGTGCTTCATGGGTCTTCCTGAGGAAAGATTAGCCTCTGTCTTGACCTGTAGTTCTAGCATCAGAGAGAAAATCAAAATGGTGTGACTAGGTGATGGTACTATGATGAATTAAATTTCCTGCTGGGAAAATAATTGAAAATTTTTGCTCATTTTCAGCAAGAAAACAATTTATGTTTTTAATCTCATCAATTTTTTTATTTTATTTTTAAACTTTACATAATTGTATTAGTTTTGCCAAATATCAAAATGAATCCACCACAGGTATACATGTGTTCCCCATCCTGAACCCTCCTCCCTCCTCCCTCCCCATACCATCCCTCTGGGTCGTCCCAGTGCACTAGCCCCAAGCATCCAGTATCGTGCATCGATCCTGGACTGGCATCTCGTTTCATACATGATATTTTACATGTTTCAATGCCATTCTCCCAAATCTTTCCACCCTCTCCCTCTCCCACAGAGTCCAAAAGACTTCTATACATCTGTGTCTCTTTTGCTGTCTCGTACACAGAGTTATTGTTACCATCTTTCTAAATTCCATATATATGCGTTAGTATACTGTATTGGTGTTTTTCCTTCTGGCTTACTTCACTCTGTATAATAGGCTCCAGTTTCATCCACCTCATTAGAACTGATTCAAATGAATTCTTTTTAATGGCTGAGTAATACTCCATTGTGAATATGTACCACTGCTTTCTTATCCATTCATCTGCTGATGGACATCTAGTTGCTTCCATTTCCTGGCTATTATAAACAGTGCTGTGATGAACATTGGGGTACACGTGTCTCTTTCCCTTCTGGTTTCCTCAGTGTGTATGCCCAGCAGTGGGATTGCTGGATCATAAGGCAGTTCTATTTCCAGTTTTTTAAGGAATGTCCACACTGTTCTCCATAGTGGCTGTACCAGTTTGCATTCCCACCAACAGTGTAAGAGGGTTCCCTTTTCTCCACACCCTCTCCAGCATTTATTATTTGTAGACTTTTGGATCGCAGTCATTCTGACTGGTGTGAAATGGTACCTCATAGTGGTTTTGACTTGCATTTCTCTGATAATGAGTGATGTTGAGCATCTTTTCATGTGTTTGTTAGCCATCTGTATGTCTTCTTTGGAGAAATGTTTATTTAGTTCTTTGGCCCATTTTTTGATTGGGTCATTTATTTTTCTGGAGTTGAGCTGTAGGAGTTGCTTGTATATTTTTGAGATTAGTTGTTTGTCAGTTGCTTCATTTGCTATTATTTTCTCCCATTCTGAAGGCTGTCTTTTCACCTTGCTAATAGTTTCCTTTGATGTGCAGAAGCTTTTAAGGTTAATTAGGTCCCATTTGTTTATTTTTGCTTTTATTTCCAATATAATAGATGCAGAGAAAGCCTTTGACAAAATTCAACATCCATTTATGATAAAAACTCTCCAGAAAGCAGGAATAGAAGGAACATACCTCAACATAATAAAAGCTATATATGACAAACCCACAGCAAACATCCTCAATGGTGAAAAATTGAAAGCATTTCCTCTAAAGTCAGGAACAAGACAAGGGTGCCCACTTTCACCATTACTATTCAACATAGTTTTGGAAGTTTGGGCCACAGCAATCAGAGCAGAAAAAGAAATAAAAGGAATCCAAATTGGAAAAGAAGAAGTAAAACTCTCACTATTTGCAGATGACATGATCCTCTACATAGAAAACCCTAAAGACTCCACCAGAAAATTACTAGAGCTAATCAATGACTATAGTAAAGTTGCAGGATATAAAATCAACACACAGAAATCCCTTGCATTCCTATACACTAATAATGAGAAAACAGAAAGAGAAATTAAGGAAACAATTCCATTCACCATTGCAACGGAAAGAATAAAATACTTAGGAATATATCTACCTAAAGAAACTAAAGACCTATATATAGAAAACTATAAAACACTGGTGAAAGAAATCCAAGAGGACACTAATAGATGGAGAAATATACCATGTTCATGGATTGGAAGAATCAATATAGTGAAAATGAGTATACTATCCAAAGCAATTTATAGATTCAATGCAATCCCTATCAAGCTACCAACAGTATTCTTCACAGAGCTAGAACAAATAATTTCACAATTCGTATGGAAATACAAAAAACCTAGAATAGCCAAAGCGATCTTGAGAAAGAAGAATGGAACTGGAGGAATCAACCTACCTGACTTCAGGCTCTACTACAAAGCCACAGTTATCAAGACAGTATGGTACTGGCACAAAGACAGAAATATAGATCAATGGAACAAAATAGAAAGCCCAAAGATATATCCATGCACATATGGACACCTTATCTTTGACAAAGGAGGCAAGAATATACAATGGATTAAAGACAATCTCTTTAACAAGTGGTGCTGGGAAATCTGGTCAACCACTTGTAAAAGAATGAAACTAGAACACTTTCTAACACCATACACAAAAATAAACTCAAAATGGATTAAAGATCTCAACATAAGACCAGAAACTATAAAACTCCTAGAGGAGAACATAGGCAAAACACTCTCTGACATACATCACAGCAGGATCCTCTATGACCCACCTCCTATCAATTTTTGACTTGGAAAATTTTACTACTTACCCATCAGCACAGCAATAACCTACAAATAATTGAGGATATATATATATATATATATATTCTCCTTTTGTATGTTGTGTTCAGTCGACAAGTTATATCTGACTCTTTGCAACCCCACAGACTGCAGCATGTCAGGCCCCCCTGTCCCTCACCATCTGCCAGAGATTTCCCAAGTTCATGTCCTTTGACAATCTTTCCCAGCATCAGTGCTTTAATAAAAGAGGTATGTATCCTTTTTGATACAAGAGAGCAGAATGTAACAGTGAATGATTCCTAAAAGTGATTCTAAATGATCAATTTTTTGAACCCCTTTGGCTATAGCAGGAAATTTATTAATTCTTTAACACTCTATTACCAATCTCATTTTATTTGTTCACACAAAAGTGAAAATTACACATGCTGTATAGTAAGTTTTTCTGAACCAACAGGTGTGTAGAGTCTGTGTGTGTATATGCAAAATCTCCATTAAGATAATAAAAAAGAATCAGGACCATTTTCTCCACATTTTCTTGTCTTTACAAATACACACACACACACACACATATTCTAGAAGTTGACAATTGTTCTGATTTACAAATAGCTTTGGAAACATTTGCACTAACTCCAAACCGTGACAATAAAATTAAAATAAATCAAAATCCACAAAGAAACTTATTTTACTTGTTTTGTTAGGCCATCTGATATTTTATGTTTTTCCTTTAGGATATAAATGCCACTGCTACCTTAAATGATCTGTTGTATATTATTCATTTTCTTAAATTTAGCATGAATGTGTGTGTATGTGTGAACATGAGCTGTATAAACACTATGATTTCACAGCGTGCACAAAATTCTAAACTACTTAGATGTCATTTATCAGTCTTTTATTTTAAATATATATTATTTGATGAACAATTTTAGAAGATAAACTGTGGTTCAATTCCTTGATTGTTTTCAGTACTTGTGATCAAATAATGTATTCCTAAATTTTTTGTAATTGTTTATATTCTGTTTTCTCAGAGGTACTCCAATTTTCATTCATGCCTACTTCCAAAGGATAGGAAAAAGGTAAAAAACCAATGATTTAGGGACCAGATAACCAGCCATGCTTTCCACTGTCTTTTTTGTTGTTGTTGTTTGTTTTAGGAAAAGTAAAGGTCTTTAATTAATTCCAAGTGGGACTTACCCTTGCGGCTCAGCTGGTAAAGAATCCTCCTGCAATGCAGGAGACCTGGTTTAGATTCCTGAGTTGGGAAGATCCCCTGGAGAAGAAAAGGGCTTCCCACTCCAGTATTCTGGCCTAGGGAATTCCATTACTGGAAAATCCATGGACAGAAGAGCCTGGTAGGCTGCAGTCCATGGGGTCGCTAAGAGTCGGACACGACTGAGCGACTTCACTTTCCCTTTTTACTTTCATGCATTGGAGAAGGAAATGGCAACCCACTCCAGTATTCTTGCCTGGAGAATCCCAGGGACAGAAGAGCCTAATGGGCTGCTGTCTATGGGGTCTCACAGAGTCGGACACGACTGAAGCGACTTAGCAGGAGCAGCAGCATAGTCCATGGGGTTGCAAAGAGTCAGACAGGGCAGAGTGACTCACTTTCACCTTCAGCATAAAAATATATTATGTTCTCATCATAAAACTTTATTCAGAAAATACGTTTACAGAGTATTGTTGCATTAAAATTGTGTACATGGAGTTTGCTGTCAACATGGGCAGAGTTTTTTAACATTATTAAGAGGAGGGGAATACATGCACAAATACTCTAATATGAATATCCTAAAGTCGTTGATTTTTCTCATTACTAAAGATACTTCCTTGTAGACTTTTGGATTGCAGCCATTCTGACTCGTGTGAAATGGTACCTCATTGTGGTTTTGATTTGCATTTCTCTGATAATGAGTGATCTTGAGCATCTTTTCATGTGTTTGTTAGCCATCTGTATGTCTTCCTTGGAGAAATGTCTATTTAGTTCTTTGGCCCATTTTTTGATTGGTTCGTTTATTTTTCTGGAATTGAGCTGCAGGAGTTGCTTGTATATTTTTGAGATTAGTCGTTTGTCAGTTGCTTCATTTGCTATTATTTTCTCCCAAGGTGAAAAGGCTGTCTATTCACCTTGCTTATAGTTTCTTTTGTTGTGCAGAAGCTTTTAAGGTTAATTAGATCCCATTTGTGTATTTTTGCTTTTATTTCCAATATTCTGGGAGATGGGTCATAAAGTCTACAAGCAATAAATGCTGGAGAGGATGTGAAGAAAAGGGAACCCTCTTACACTGTTGGTGGGAATGCAAACTAGTACAGCCACTATGGAGAACAGTATGGAGATTCCTTAAAAACCTGGAAATAGAACTGCCTTATGATCCAGCAATCCCACTGCTGGGCATACACACTGAGGAAACCAGAACTGAAAGAGACACGTGTACCCCAATCATCGCAGCACTGTTTATAATAGCCAGGACATGGAAACAACTTAGATGTCCATCAACAGATGAATGGATAAGAAAGCTGTGGTACATATACACAATGGAATATTACTCAGCCATTAAAAAGAATACATTTGAATCAGTTCTAATGAGGTGGATGAAACTGGAGCCTATTATACAGAGTGAAGTAAGCCAGAAAGAAAAACACCAATACAGTATACTAACGCATATATATGGAATTTAGAAAGATGGTAACAATAACCCTGTGTATGAGACAGCAAAAGAGACACAGATGTATAGAAGTCTTTTGGACTCTGTGGGAGAGGGAGGAGGGGGGGATGATTTGGGAGAATGGCACTGAAAAATGTATAATATCATATAAGAAACGAATCGCCAGTCCAGGTTTGATGCAGGATACAGGAAGCTTGGGGCTGGTGCACTGGGATGACCCAGAGGGATGATATGGGGAGGGAGCTGGGAGGGGGGTTCAGGATTGGGAACACGTGTACACCCATGGTGGATTCATGTTGATGCATAGCAAAACCAATACAATATTGTAAAGTAAAAAAAATAATAATAATAAATAAATAAAATATAAAAAACATTTAAAAAGAAGGTATTCTACCAATAATATAAAACTGAGAGTAAAGTTATTCATGGTGGCTATTTGATAAAGTCATTTTCCTTTACTTTTTATTTGAAAAAATGTTCACAATAACTAAAAATTTATTTAAAAAAGTAAAAAGTAACATTTATAAAAGATAGAAAAAATGCCTTATATTTTTATATGTTTCATCTAAATAGTAAATATTTTATCAATGCTACATCATTCATTTGCTTTCATATATTTGTTTATATGCAGATTAATGTCCCCTTCAAATTAAATGTGTGTGTTTTCTGAAAACAAAGACCTTCTCTTCTATACTATTATCCTTTAAAATAAATACATAAATATTTGCAAATGCTGCCATTTTTAAAGCAAAATGATCCAATCCAGACTTAGGATTATCATCAGGTTTCCATATCTCTTAATTCAATCAATCTAAAACTATTCCTCACTCTATTATAATACTAAATTATATGTTTGTTATTTTGTAAATTTTTTCAATTTGATTATGAGGTTTGTGACATTGTATAGAAGACAGGTATCAAGCCCATCCCCATGGAAAAGAAATGAAAAAAGCAAAATGGCTGTCTGGGGAGGCCTTACGAATAGCTGTGAAAAGAAGAAAAGTGAAAAGCAGAGGAGAAAAGGAAAGATATAAGCATCTGAATGCAGAGTTCCAAAGAATAGCAAGAAGGGATAAGAAAGCCTTCCTCAGCTATCAATGCAAAGAAATAGAGGGAAACAACAGAATGGGAAATACTAGAGATCTCTTCAAGAAAATTAGAGATACCAAGGGAACATCTCATGCACAGATGTGCTTGATAAAGGACAGAAATGGTATGGACCTAAGAGAAGCAGAAGATAATGAGAAGAGATGGCAAGAATACACAGAAGAACTGTACAAAAAAGATCTTCACGACCCAGAAAATCACAATGGTGTGATCACTGACCTAGAGCCAGACATCCTAGACTGTGAAGTCAAGTGGGCCTTAGAAAGCATCACTACTAACAAAGCTAGTGGAGGTGATGGAATTCCAGTTGAGTAAAGTGCTGCACTCAATATGCCAGCAAATTTGGAAAACTCAGCAGTGGCCACAGGACTGGAAAAGGTCAGTTTTCATTCCATCCCAAAGAAAGGCAATGCCAAAGAATGCTCAAACTACACCACAATTGCACTCATCTCACATGCTAGTAAAGTAATGCTCAAAATTCTCCAAGTCAGGCTTCAGCAATATGTGAACCGCGAACTTCCTGATGTTCAAGCTGGTTTTAGAGAAGGCAGAGGAACCAGAGATCAAATTGCCAACATCCGCTGGATCATGGAAAAGCAAGAGAGTTCCAGAAAAACATTTATTTATGCTTTATTGACTATGCCAAAGCCTTGACTGTGTGGATCACAAGAAACTGTGGAAAATTCTGAAAGAGATGGGAATACCAGACCACCCGACCTGCCTCTTGAGAAACCTATATGCAGGTCAGGAAGCAACAGTTCGAACTGGACATGGAACAACAGACTGGTTCCAAATAGGAAAAGGAGTGCATCAAGGCTGTATATTGTCACTCTGCTTATTTAACTTATATGCAGAGTACATCATGAGAAATGCTGGACTGGAAGAAGCACAAGCTGGAATCAAGACTGCTGGGAGAAATATCAATAACCTCAGATATGCAGATGACACCACCCTTATGGCAGAAAGTGAAGAGGAACTAAAAAGCCTCTTGATGAAAGTGAAAGTGGAGAGTGAAAATGTGGCTTAAAGCTCAACATTCAGAAAACGAAGATCATGGCATCTGGTCCCATCACTTTATGGGAAATAGGTGGGGAAACAGTGGAAACAGTGTCAGACTTTATTTTTCTGGGCTCCAAAACCACTGCAGATGGTGACTCCAGCCATGAAATTAAAAGACGCTTACTCCTTGGAAGAAAAGTTATGACCAACCTAGATAGCATATTCCAAAGCAGAGACATTACTTTGCCAACAAAGTTTAGTCTAGTCAAGGCTATGGTTTTTCCTGTGGTCATGTATGAATGTGAGAGTTGAACTGTGAAGAAGGCTGAGCACCGAAGAACTGATGCTTTTGAACTGTAGTGTTGGAGAAGACTCTTGAGAGTCCCTTGGGTTGCAAGGAGATCCAATCAGTCCATTCTGAAGGAGATCAGCCCTGGGATTTCTTTGGAAGGAATGATGCTCAAGCTGAAACTCCAGTACTTTGGCCACCTCATGCGAAGAGTTGACTCACTGGAAAAGACTCTGATGCTGGGAGGGATTAGGGGCAGAAGGAGAAGGGGACGGCAGAGGATGAGATGGCTGGATGGCATCATTGACTCGATGGACGTGAATCTGGGTGAACTCTTGGCGTTGGTGATAGACAGGGAGGCCTGGCGTGCTGCGATTCATGGGGTCGCAAAGAGTCGGACATGACTGAGCGACTGAACTGAACTGAATGTTGCTTTGTAATTAGATTCAGGGTATGCATTTTTATCATAAATATCACGATTTTAATCCTTATTCTTAACACATTTTACAGCTCATGACACATGACAATTTGTGTAGTCACTGGAAATGTTGACTAAGATCAGCTGATAGAGGTCATATCTTCCTTCACTGTAAAGTTTCCCAGATTCCCTATTGTAATTAATAAGAAGTTCATAGGGAGATTCTTGATGCTGTGAAAGTACTATTTTCCTGTTATATTTTTTAACATCCACTGATAAAAATTTTATCTAGAATATTGAAATGCTATAATATTTTATCATTTCTTCCAGATTTTTAGTTACCTGACTACAAGTCAGAGATATATTTTCTTCTGATTTCTTCATTTTTATATCATAAACATACATTATTTATGTTATACATTTATTTTTCTGTTTTCATGTTCAAGTTGTGTTGGGTTTGGCTAGTGGGAGCCTCTTTAAGCTAGCTTTTATGTCCTTTAACAAGACCCATTCTTCTTTTGATATTATTTTACTTCCTGGCATAAGATTTTCCAGACTCAGCTATTATTTTTCTTCCCCAGTCCTGGAATTTAAAAATTCTGGTACCTTTTAGTAAAAAGTGATATTTAGAAGCCAAGACCTGCTGGACAGCAATAGTATATTGCTACACCCAGGCCTTACAATGAACTGAAGTAAAAAGTGTAAGCATACACATATACAAACAGTTGTACACATGCACAAATAAACATGCAAACATACAGCAGGAATTCATAGCTATATCAATCTATAGTCATATTTATATTTATATATGTATTTTGAAATATATATGAGCTCACCCCACTCTTCTAATTTCAATCTAACATACATGGTTTATTTTAGAATTCTCCCTTTCCATCTGTGTAACTTTTTTGATAATGAAAAACCTGTCTTTTCATATTAGTTTTCTATGGGTTCTATGACAAATTGCCTCTTGCTTCATGGCTTAAAACAACACAAATGTATTATGCTACTGTTTTAGAAGTTATAAGGGCAGCATAGGTCTCATTGGGCTAAAATTGAGGTGTCAGTAGGACTGTGTTTCTTTCTGAAGATTGTTGTGAAGAACCGTGTCTCTGTTGCTCTTGTTGTCATTCTGGATTTTCTGCTTTTTCTTTGTTTTGTTTTTTCCAAATTTTAGAGATGATCTACATCCTCTTGTTAGCTTCCTTTCACCATTTTGAAAGCCACTAACAGTGTATCTCTCTGGCTGTTCTTATGTAGTCACACCAGTGGCTCTTTGACCTAACTCAGTGCAGACAGCTACTGAATTTGTTGCCTTCTTAATTGACCCTACCCTTCATCTGCCACCTTTCTATTTGGTCTTGACTTAGTATCAGTTGCTGCCATATTTGGCTCCTTCTTGACTTTCCCCTTCATCACAAGATAGTTAATACTTTGCTTGCCCTATTTATCACTCACACACTCTTGCTCTCACTCAAGTTAACTCCAATAATTATTTTTCAAGGGAAAAAGAATGTGTGAGAGGAAAACTCTGGACTGTGAGGGGTTAGTCAGACTGGTTTGGAAATATACACTTTGAAATTGTCAGCAAGCAGATGATATGACATCATTGAAAGAGGTGAGATAATGAAGGAGATGACTATAAATAGAGGAGACAAAATTCTAAGAATGGAAGAAGAGTAAGAACACAGCACTGAGACAATCAGAAATATAGAAATAAACCACAGTAGAGTATTAGAAGCAGGACTGGCAACAATTATGGATCCAGTTCACAAAATGTGAAACTTTGTTAAAGCTGTTTTTAAAATTTCAAGTCAGTGACAGCAGAACTGTAAATCATGTATAGAACTCTTCTAGGCCCAAGGTCATGTGTGACTGCACAGACCACAGATCTCATTCTAATGAACCAGGACCTAATCTGAAACTGAGGGTGAGAGAGAAGAAGAAGAAGAAGAAGAGGGAGGAGGAGGAGGAGGAGGAGGAGGAGAAGGAGGAAGAGGAGGAGGAAGAAGAAGAAGAAGAAGAAAAGTGTCAAAAACTACTTTAGGTTACATAAGATAAAGACTGATAATTAATCAATGTGGAAATAGCTTGAACTAATTTCTGGTTGGCAAAGTGAGTTAAAAAATGAATGAGAGACTCTTTGAGGATTTTTTTCCTGATAAGGATAGGAGGTAGAAATTGACAAAAATATATAGCTTTTTTAAATTTTTTCTTTCTTTTTTTTAAAGGTGGAGAGGATAATTAAAAGCTTTTCAGGTAAAAAGTATACCACTAACAGCATGATAAATAGATGATGTAAAATAATATGGGAAATTGTGGTGCAAAGTCATTGAGTAGGTGATAAAGCATGTGCTCTGATAAATAAATAAAGTTAAAAGACTTTCTTTCAGATACTCTGAAATTTTATCTACATTAAGATATCAGAAATCAAAATATGTAGGCAAAATGTGCTATTACCCCTGCTGTGGTTTAACTGAATATAAGGAAGCAAGGGATTAGGAAACATATAAAGCTAGTAGTTATAATACTGGAATCTGGAGAATAGAGTTTAATTTTGTGTTTGATAAAGATATATTAAAACAAGAATATATATAACCAATTTAAAATGTCAAAGAATCTGATTAGTGGATAAAAGGGTTTTGGGTAGAGAGAGGGCAGATAATTCCTTGTTCATTTTTTGTGCCTGAGTCTCTTCAGACTCTACCTCCATTCTCATCTGTTTATCCAGGAGCAGTAGCAGCAATGCATTCTTCCTCCTACAGGGGAAGCTGGGAATGTGAGTCCCTGTTAAGGAAGAAAATGAAAAGAATTCTTGTTACTTGATTTATCATTCTCTCTTTTCACCATTTGGTCCAAGTTTGGGGAAGCCACCACCACCAATGAGAGATATTAGAATAAATACTAACTATACCTTCTTCCTTCCCAAAAAAAGGCAATGCCAAAGAATGCTCAGATTATACCAAAGTTGCACTCATCTCACACGCTAGGAAAGTAATGCTCAAATTTCTCCAAGCCAGGCTTCAGCAGTATGTGAACTGTGAACTTCCAGATGTTCAGGCTGGATTTAGAAAAGGCAGAGGAAACAGAGATCAAATCGCCAACATCCACTGTATCATCAAAAAAGCAAGAGAGTTCCAGAAAAACACATACTTCTGCTTTATTGACTATGCCAAAACCTTTGACTGTGTGGGTCACAACAAACTGTGGAAAATTCTGAAAGAGATGGGAATACCAGACCACCTGACCTGCCTCCTGAGAAATCTGTATGTAGGTCAAGAAGCAACAGTTAGAACTGGACACGGAACAACAAACTTGTTCCAGATGGGGAAAGGAGTATGTCAAAGCTGTATGTTGTCACCCTGCTTATTTAACTTATATGCAGGGCACATCATGACAAATGCAGGTCTGGATGAAGCACAATCTGGAATCAAGATTGCCGGGGGAAATAACAATATCCTCAGGTATGCAGATGACACCACCCTTATGGCAGAAAGTGAAGAACTAAAGAGCCTCTTGAAAGTGAAAGAGGAGAGTGAAAAAGTTGGCTTAAAACTCAACATTCAGAAAACGAAGATCATGGCATCTGGTCCCATCACTCCATGGCAAATAGATGGGGAAACAATGGTAACAGTGACAGACTTTATTTTTGGGGGCTCCAAAATCACTGCAGATGGTGACTGCAGCTATGAAATTAAAAGACGCTTGCTCCTTAGCAGGAAAGTTATGACCAACCTAGACAGCATATTCAAAAGCAGTAATTGACATTACTTTGCTAACAAAGGTCCATTTAGTCAAGGCTATGGTTTTCTCCAGTGGTCATGTACGGATGTGAGAGTTGGACTATAAAGAAATCTGAGGAATTGATGCTTTTGAACTGTGGTGTTGGAGAAGCCTCTTGAGAGTCCCTTGAACTGCAAGGAGATCCAACCAATCCATTCTAAAGGAGATTAGTCCTGGGTGTTCATTGGAGGGACTGATGTTGAAGCTGAAACTCCAATACCTTGGCTACCTGATGAGAAGAGTTGACTCATTTGAAAAGATCCTGATGCTAGGAAAAATTGAGGGGAAGGAGGAGAAGGGGACAGCACAGGATGAGATGGTTGGATGGCATCACCGACTCAATGCACATAGGTTTGGGTGAACTCCGGGAGTTGGTGATGGACAGAGAGGCCTGGCGTGCTGCGGTTCATGGGGTCGCAAAGAGTCAGACACGACTGAGCTACTGAACTGAACTGAATTGAACTGATATTTATCATCATCCACTCTCTTCAAGACCACATGTAATTCACCCACTTCTATATATGAACTCATTGAATACACCGCACTAGTTCATACCTCTATTCTTTGAAACATGCTATTGCCTCTTCTCATAATGTGCTTATGCTCATATCAGTGGGCTTTCAAAATTTAGCTGATGTCCTTGTTTTTTGTAATGGTATCTCTGTCCTTTCCCTTAAAAAGTCAGCCACTTTTTCTACTTGTGCAACATTATAGTATTTATTTTGTCTAGTATACTATATGGAAACTATATTTATAATTTATAACTATATAGGTTATTACTTATGCAAATCAAAATTACAATAAGGTATCACCTCACACCTGTAAGAATGACCATCATCAAAAAAATCAACAAACAATAAATGCTGGAGTGGATATGGAGAAAAGGGAACCCTTTGCACTGTTGGGAATATAAATTGATACAGCCACTATGGAGAACACTATGGAGAGTCCTTAAAAAGCTAGAAATAAAATAACCCTATGACCCAACAATCCCACTAATTGGCATATACCATGAAGGAATCATAGTTCAAAAAGTCACACATATCCCAAAGTTCATTACAGCACTATTTACAACAGCCAGGACATGGAAGCAACCTGATGTTCATCAACACTCTTTTGTTTCCAATTACTAGACTCTGAGTATTTTGGAGACTCTGTCCTTATCTTATTATTTTTTGTGGCTGTCTATCACCATACCAATACCTATTGTATAATATTTTGCAACATTAATTGCAGTGAAAGGAATAAAGTGGCATTGTTAGAAATGGTAATTATAAGAAAGAAGGATGTGATTTGTATTTCAATATTGGGTAAGCCTGGAGGAAATTACCTTTTGATCAGCCGAGAGTGTCTTCATGAAAATTATTAAAATATGAAATATTGTTCAAATAAAATTATTATTTTAAAATATTATTCAAATAAAAGTGAAAAAGGTATTTTCAGCTAAGAAATTTAATAATGATTTTGATAACTCAGAGAATAAGAATTATTATAGTCCAGTAATTTGTATTAAAATAATGTTATTATTTATTTTAACATATATTTTTAAGATAGAAGTCTCTATTCTATTGGGGGAACTTAAGTAATTTTTCAACAGAGGAGTCAATTAATAAAAGCCAAGTTTTGTGACTTGAGTTATTCTCAATTAAAATGTATTCTAATTTAATATAGAAAAGAAAATTCCAGGAAATAAATGATTTTAATTATAAACTTTAGGCAATTGCTTTGTCATGATCAAAAGCTATTTGATGCTCATTTTATCACTTCCAAAGTGACCATTTCAAATTCACATAAATTGAAGTTTAGGAATTCATTTTATAATACCTTAGTTTAAAAAATTTTAAAGTTATCATTTAAGCAAATAGATGATTTGTATAAAATCTAAATTTCACTATTTTGTTTTAGAATAGCCAGTCTCTGGACATGTTGATCAGTGCTTCACAAATTAAAGAGTAGGGAAGGCATAGATCAGGACAGATCTGCCGGGAGCCATCTCCCGGCATATTGCATATTGAATGCAGCACTTTCACAGCATAATCTTTCAGGATCTGGAATAGCTCAACTGGAAGTCTATCACTGCCAGGAGCCAGCGTGAGGAACTCCGCCCGTGGCAAAGGTCATGAGGAAGGAGGCTCGACATACGCAAAGGCGGGATCGAGCCTCAGGAGTCCCCCTGGAAATTCTCGAGCATCTACCCCCAAAACCAGAGTCTGCCTACTTTCTGCTTTGTGCTCTCACCTACACCTCTGACTTTACGGGGGGCTGTCCCCACTACCTCTCTCTGAAAAAAGAGTTAACTTATAGCTCCAGTTAATAAAGTTTCTGGGTGTGATAGTGTTTCAACCTACAAACTCCTTTGGAAGTCCTTTAGCCTGCCTGAATAGGTTTTTCCGGCCACATGTGATTGTTCAGAGCCTCCCAACTGTGAGAGGCATGAGACGTTCTAAACTGTCTGAATACAGATTCCTTTGAGCAGTTAAAAGATTGATTAGAAATTGTATTGGTGAAGGGTTTTTCAGTTGTTGGGCCAATGTTTGCTGCTAAGTTTCCATATCCCTTACCTGCTATGTCCCTGGCAGTGTATTGATTAATATAATTGGTGTAAGTAGTAGCTTTAATGTTTGTAACGTTGGACCCTTGAGTTAATTATTTGTCTTGTTATAGCCCATCACACCTTTGCTCTATAGGAATGCAACTTTAATGCTTTTGGAGGGCGGCACCTGACTAATCACCTTTAGAGAAAAATAAGTTTCTGAAGAAAGGGTCTTAAAATGTCAACAGGCCTCCAGGCCAGAAGAGGATGCAAATCATGTAAACTTTTGTATATGATAAGTTTTCAGGAAGAAAGCCTGGCTTACTCTGCATGACTCTACCCCTTCCCCCACTATCCTCTTGCATAACTTAAGGTATAAAAACTACTTTGGAAAATAAAGTGTGGGCCTTGTTCACCGAAACTTGGTCTCCCCATGCCATTCTTTCTCTCACCTTCTGGCTGAATTATTTCAGCCTCTTTTCTCCACTGAATTTCCTCACTGAGCTATCCTTATTTCAGCCTCTTTTCTCCACTGAATTTCCTCACTGAGCTATCCTTATTCTATTACTCTTTATATCCTTAATTAATGTTTAATTAAGCAGTTGTTTCCTGATCCTCGCCGACGCCGTCCCTGCTTCGAATTCCCTGGATCCACTGGGGCTGGACGCCGGCACAGATCTACTTTTATTTTCTGTGCTGTTGCCATTATTGACTAGGCTTTACACATATTTATAAAAATGATGTGAAGTGTTAGATTATTAAAAAACTAGAATAGATTTTAAAAACTTGCTTTCATAAAATTGTGGCTTTATATTAGAAAACTGAGGCTGCAGAGAGAAAGAGTCTACTTCCTGTAATTGCAGTTTGTCTTGAAAATTAGATAATGTAAGCTCTTATCACTAGAGAACATTCCAGTAGGCATAATAATTATGTCAGTTAAAATGCAGACAAAGGTTTTCTATGTTCAAGTCATGACTGACAAGCAGGCAGGTAAATATTGATACCATGTTTGATTAAGAAACTTTGTCATATTTACATTTCATTTCTGAAGCTCTGAAGATTTTGTCTTTGTACAGCAAATAATCTTTCATTTTTCTACTGTTTTGTATACTTCATTATAATTTTATTTTTATGATACCCAATAATTTATTGTTTTCTCTAGGATTTTAAAGTTGGTTTCTATAAACAGGAATTGTTTACTAGAAAGTGGACTCTTGTGACAACTTGATGTTGGATAATGGTTCACCCAGTGAGGTGTTGAAAATTAAAGAACTACAGTAAAATAACAGAAAATTTCTTGTCTGATCTAAGTTTGACTCTCAGACTACATCAATTTTGCTTCAAATTTTTGAGGAATTCTTAGTGTACTTCCAGTATAATGACTATAACATGGTTTACATTTATGTTTCTATAACTACTGTACATAACATGTACACAAATTACTTCATGCTTGCATGTATTCCATTGCACAGATTGTCACATAATTTAAACTCTCAGTCCTAGTAAGATATTCCTTTAGAACTGACTTGTAGAGACTTGCTATTATATCCTATGGCACCACTAATAGAAATTATTTAAAAAGAAAAACTTCCATCAGTCATATCTAGTAGCTTTTGAAGTTTATTCCAGAAGGTACAACTTGTAACATTATCACTGACATTTTGATAGCACTGACGAGAATAATACTTAATTTGATTAAAACAAAGTATTTGTTGAATGGTTAAATGACAGATAATTTTACATGATTTGGATAGCCAAATATATCTTTTGCAATGGCAAAACCTTAATTTAGAATTGTTGCATCATATAAAAGAGAATCTTATATTATATAGTACTCCTACATGATAAGATGGTATAAAATATTTTTTCAAAAATATAAAATCTGATACAAATAACTGATACAAAGTTTGTTAAATTAGGAATCAAATCATAGTGCCCATCTTTGCACGAAATATCCCCTTGAAATCTCTAATTTTCTTGAAGAAATCTAAAGTCTTTCCCATTCTATTGTTTTCCTCTATATCTTTCAATTGATCACTGAAGTAGGCTTTCTTTTCTCTCCTTGCTATTCTGTGGAACTCTGCATTCAAATAGTATACCTCGTCTTTTCTCCTTTCCCTTTCACATCTTTTCTTTTCTCAGCTATTTGTAAGGCCTCTTCAGACAGCCATTTTGCCTTTTTGCATTTGTTTTTCTTGGGGAAGTGTCAGGGGACATTCAACTTTAAGGGATCCAATGTGTTATTTTCTTCTTTTGTGTGCCGTTTCTCAAGGACTCTCTGTTTCTTATCAGTTCCTGGAAAGAGCAGAGCTGCACGCAGTTCTAAGGACTCAGAAACTGCTTGGACTCACTTCAGTGACTCCCTTCAGTGACCTTTTACTTAAAGGTAATCTATTCAGTTATATCCCTCTTACTCAGGATATGGAATGCTTTCTGGCCCTTTGAAGATTGTTATTTGCTTGGCTTTGTTTTTTTCTCAATTTTTTTACTGCCTTGTATGAAGATATATGAACATGCATTTCTGCAAATAAAGCACCCTTGTTTCATTCGAGACTTGGGTCCCCTGCATCCCTCCTCTCATTGACTCCAGTCCCCAGGTCTCGGTAACCATAACAGGGATGATCTTTATCACTGCCTTGTGTACAACGTTAGAAATCTCTGTCAATAGTTCTTCAGGCACTCTGTCAGATCTAATTCCTTGAATCTAATTGTCATTTTCACTGTATAATTGTAAGGGATTTGATTTAGATCATACCTGAATGGTCTAGTGGTTTTCCCTACTTTCTTCAATTTAAATCTGAATCTGACGATAAGGAGATCATGATCTGAGCCACAGTCAGCTCCTGGTCTTTTTCTTACTGACTGTTTAGAGCTTTGCCATCTTTGGCTGCAAAGAATATAATCAAACTGATTTTTGTATTGACCATCTGGTGATGTCTATGTGTAGAGCTTTCTCTTGTGTTGTTGGAAGAGGATATTTGCTATGACCTGTGTGTCCTCCTGGCAAAACCTGTTAGCCTTTGACCTGCTTCATTCTATATTCCAAGGCCAAATTTGCCTGTTACTCCAGGTGTGTCTTGACTTCCTACTTTTGCATTCCAGTCCCCTATAATGAAAAAGACATCTTTCTTGGGTGTTAGTTCTAGAAGGTCTTGTAGGTCTTCATAGAACCAGTAAACTTCTGCTTCTTCAGCATTACTGGTGGGAGCATAGACTTGGATTACTGTGATAATAAATGGATTGCCTTGGAAACTAGCAGAGATCATTCTGTCATTTTTTAAATTGCTTGCAAGTACTGCATTTCAGACTCTTTCATTGACTATGATGGCTACTCCATTTCTTCTAAAGGATTCCTGCCCACAGTAGTAGATGCAATGGTCATCTGAGTTAAATTCACCCATTCCAGTCCATTTTACTTCACTGATTCCTAAAATATCAATGTTCACTCTTGCCATCTCCTCTTTGACCACTTCCAATTTGCCTTGATTCATGGACCTAACATTGCAGGTTCCTATGAAATATTGCTCTTTACAGCTTTGGGCTTTACTTCCATGACCCGTCACATCCACAACTGGATGTTATTTTTGCTTTTGCCCCATCTCTTTATTCTTTTTGGAGCTATTTCTCCACTGATCTCCAGTAGCATATTGGGTGCCTACCAACCTGGGGAGTTCATCTTTCAGTGCCCTATCTTTTTACCCTTTCATACTGTTCATGGGCTCTCATTCTCAATGCAAGAATGCTGATATGGCTTGCCATTGCCTTTTCCACTGGACCACGTTTTGTCAGAACTCTCCAGCATGACCTGTCCATCTTGGGTTACCCTACAGGGCATGGCTCATAGTTTCACTGAGTTAGACAAGGCTGTGGTCCATGTGATCAGATTGGTTAGTTTTCTGTAATTGTGATTTTCATTCTGTCTGCCCTCTGATAGAGAAAGATATGAGGCTTATGGAAACTTCCTGATGGGAGATATTGACCGAGGGGAAAGCTGGGTGTTTCTGTGATGGGGGCAGCCACGCCCAGTAAATCTTTAATCCAATTTTTTGCTGATAGAACTGTGTTCTCCCCCTGTTGTTTGACCTGAGGCCAAAGTATGGTGGAGGTAATGAAGATATGGATGACCTCCTTCAAAAGGTTCTGTGCCTGCATTGCTGCATTCAGTGCCCCCAACCCTGCAGCAGGCCACCACCTACCCACGCCTCTGCTACAGACTCCTGGACACTAACAGGCAAGTCTGGGTCAGTGTCTTGTAGATCACTGCTCTTTTATCCCTGGTTCTGGTGTGTACAAGGTTTTGTTTGTGCCCTCCAAGAGTCTGTTTTCCCAGTCCTGTGTAAGTTCTGGCAGCTCTATAGTGGGGTAATGGTGACAGACTTCAACAGGGCTTATGCCATACCCAGAGGCCCTGCCCCTGCAGCAGTCCACTGCTGACTCTTACCTCAAACACAGTTCTGGCTCAGTCTCCATGGGTTCTCTGGGTCCTGGTGTTCACAAGCTTTGTTTGAGCCCTCCAAGTATCTTTGGCAGGTATGGGTTTGATTCTAAACAAGATTTAACCCCTAATACTTACTTGCTGCGGCTTCTTCTTTGCCCTTGGACATTGGGTATCTTTTTCTGGTGGGATTCAACATTCTTCAGTTGATGGACATTCAGCAGTGAGTTGTAATTTTGGAGTCCTCGCAGGAGAAGATGAGTGCACATCCTTCTACTCCACTATCTTGGAGTCTTTAAAAAATATATTATAAGAGAGTAGGAAAGACTAGAGATATCTTCAAGAAAATTAGAGATACCAAGGGAATATTTCATCCAAAGATGAACACAATAAAGGACAGAAACAGTATGGCCCTAACAGAAGGAGAAGATACTAGGAAGAGGTGGCAAGAATACACAGAAGAACTATGCAAAACAGATCTTAATGGCCCAGATAACCACAATGCTGTGATCACTCACCTAGAGCCAAATATCTTGGAACATGATGTCAAGTGGGCCCTAGGAAGCATCACTATGAATAAAGCTAGTGGGGGTGATGGAATTCCAGTTGAGCTATTTAAAATCCTAAAAGATGATGCTCTGAAAGTGCTGCACTCAATATGCCAGCAAATTTGGAAAACTCAGCAGTGGCCACAGGACTGGAAAAGGTCAGTTTTCATTCCAATCCCAAAGAAAGGCAATGCCAAAGAATGCTCAAACTACCGCACAATTGCACTCATCTCACACGCAGTAAAGTAATGCTCAACATTCTCCAAACCAGACATAAATAGTTCGTGTACTCTGAACATCCATTGTTTCAGCTGAATTTAGAAAAGGCAGAGGAACAGAGATCAAATTGTCAACATCCGTTGGATCATGGAAAAAGCAAGAGAGTTCCAGAAAAACATCTACTTCAGCTTTATTGACTATGCCAAAGCCTTTGACTGTGTGGATCACAACAAACAGTTGAAAATTCTTCAAAAGGTGGCAACACCAGACCACATGACCTGCCTCCTGAGAAATCTGTATGCAGATCAAGAAGCAACAGTTAGAACTGGACATGGAAAAATAGACTAATTCCAAATTGAGAAAGGATTACATCAAGGCTGTATATTGTCACCCTTATTATTTAACTTATATGCTGAGTACATCATGAGAAATGCTGGACTAGATGAAGTACAAGCTGGAATCAAGATTGCCAGAAGAAATATCAATAAACTTGGTATGCCAGAAGAAATATCAATAAACTTGGTATGCCAGAAGAAATAAATCAATAAACTTGGTATGCCAGAAGAAATATCAATAAACTTGGTATTTCTGACATGATATTACCCTTATGGCAGAAAGCAAAAACGAACTAGAGTCTCTTGATGAAAGTGAAAGCGGAGAGTGAAAAATTTGGCTTAAGTCTCAACAGTCAGAAAACAAAGATCATGACATCCAGTCCCATCACTTCATGGCAATAGATGGGGAAACAATGGAAGAGAGACAGACTTTGTTTTCCTGGGCTCCAATGACACTGCAGATGGTGACCACAGCCATGAAATTAAAAGATGCTTACTCCTTGGAAGAAAAGTTATCATCAACCTAGACAGCAGAGACATTATTTTGCCAACAAAGATCCATCTATTCAAAACTACGGTTTGTCCAGTCATCATGTATGGATATGAGACTTGGACTATAAAGAAAGGTGAGCACTGAAGAACTGATGCTTTTGAACTGTGGTGTTACAGAAGACTCTTGAGAGTCCAAGGGACTGCAAGGAGATCCAACCAATCCATCCTAAAGGAAATCAGTCCTGAAAATTCACTGGAGGGACTCATGCTGAAGCTGAAACTCCAATACTCTAACCACCTGACACGAAGAACTGACTCCTTGGGAAAGACCCTGATGTTGGGAAAGATTGAAGAAGGAAGGAAAAGGGGTCGCAGAGTATAGATTGTTGGATGGCATCACCAACTCAATGGACATGAATATAAGTAAGATCAGGGAGTTGGTGATGGACAGGGAAGCCTGGTGTGCTGCAGTCCATGGGGTCGCAAAGAGTCAGACATGGCTGAGTGACTGAACCAAACTGAAGTGAACATAGTAACTCTGTATCAGGCCTTGGTTTTATGATGAGTTATGTTTTAGTCATTATTTCTCAAGCTATCTGATGAAGAGTTAGAAAAAATAATCTTTAAATCTTGACATTTTCTTTCATAAAGAGTCATTAGTTCACTTCACAGTTGACTTCAATATTAAAGCAATTAACTGAATGAGTTTTTAGTGTTCATAATGGAACCAATCTTTGGAGACAGTACTGTGTAGAGGGAGAAACACAGATTTAGCATTTAAATAGGTTGTGTTTTTATCTTAGCTCTGTTATAAGCTACATGACCTTGGAATTAAAACTCACATTTGCAATTTCTTATTTGTTATATACAAAGTCAAGCCTAATTTCATCAGTTTTGGTTAGAATTAACTGGAATTGTGTATGTATATAGACCAACACTTTACATGCTCTACTTTTCCAGACTTATGCTGCTCCTCACCACTTATATATTGTGACACAATATATATCAGATTATATATATATCACAATATCACAATATATATCACAATATCGGATTCTCAAAAATCCTGAATGCTGGTAGAAAAGGGCTTCATGCCACTTATATATGCAATATTCACATTTTCTATGTAAAATTATTATATCATACATCACAATAAATAAGTTTAGAATTAATAGATTTTTTTTTCTGTCTTGTAAGTTTTTTCTTTTTAACTCAACCCAAATCATCCATATTCTCCTCATGTTTTATCTGTACTGGGCACCCACTTGGAGCAAGAGAAAACTAGCATCTCTACCATGCTAGATACTCAATAAACATACTTATTAAATCAGAAAATATATTCATTATGTTATACTTTATGGTTAATCAATAAAATTTTGGATTGATAAGACTCTATGCATGGATATTAACTGTTTGCACATTGAATTTTTGAATCTAACTGAGTCTATGATGTAAAATAAAAGGCTTAATGAATTAAAACTTCATTCTTGCATTTTCTAAGATACTAACCAAGACAGCTTGAAAGCTCCTCTCAGCTTGACTAACTGAACTTCACGCTGGAATTTTCCTGACTAGATCTGGGCCCCTGATCTTTCTTTTCTTAAAGCATTTACTTTAGAATGTATAGAGAAATACATTCTTTCTCTGTTCCTTTAAGATATAAATATTTTTTAAAGTCTCTTTTCAGTTTTACAAGCCAGGAATGTCTTTCTTAAGGTCCTGAAAACTGTCTCTTTGAAATATGACCATCAAGAAAGACACCACAATTATCTTCCAGTTTCTATCAAAGGATAGAGGCCTAACTGAATGGTGCCGACTAGCAACTCAGGTGGCATAACCATAGGGAAATATACTGCAAACTGAATAATAATTCAGGGTTCTAGATACATCCCATTGATCAACCCCCCCCCAATTCAGGACTTTTCTCTACTTTGCAGTAGCTCATTCTAGCTCTTTAAAATCTTTTCCTGCCCTTTTTACAATACAGTTGAGCTCAATCTCATTTCTGGTTTCTTTCCTCTGTTATAATAGTCATGTACAAAGTCTTCCTTGCCAGCTTAAATCTGTAGAGGGAAATTTTTGCTGTGACAATATGTTGATATGCTTTTGGTGAAAAATAGCCATAAATAAAGCTAACCTAATTTAAAATAAATAGTTGATTTTACTGTATTTCTACTAAAATTTTATTTTTAATGTCATATATACATATATAAATACCCCTTCCATTTATCATCTAATGAAAGTATTTAGCTATGGATTTGAAAATTATACCATCAATGTATAAATTGGTAATACTGATCATCAATTGGTTGAGATTAACAGCAATGTCACTTTATTGCTCCAAGACAGAACCATAGGGGAAAAACATACTTCAAAATATTTCTTGAAATGAACTAGTCGATTTAATTTTTATTTATATGGGTGGTACAAGGTGTAACCAAGGCAAAATTTGTCCAAGGGAAGAGATGTATTTAATATTTCAACAAAAACCCTATATTAGACTATGTTTTTCAAAGGAATTATTTTCAGTTTTCATTTTATCTTTTTCAACACAGTTCCTGAGCAAATGAATATGGGTCATTATAAATATGCTATCGATATGATGAATATTATTAAAATGGGCTACTAAATATAAATATTATGAACATTATAAATATGGACTATTAAAGTGGCTAAAACATTTTTAAGCTAATTGTAATAAGCCAAAAGTTGAACAAAAATTAATCTATTCATATATCAACCCTTAAACTGATGAAAGTGAAACAAGACAGTGAAAAAGCTGGCATAAAACTCAACATTCAAAAAACTAAGATCATGGCATCTGGTCCCATTACTTCATGGCAAATAGATGAGGAAACAATGGAAACAGTGACAGACTTTACATTCTTGGGCTTCAAAATCACTGCAGATGGTGACTGCAGCCATGAAATTAAAAGACACTTGCTCCTTGAGAAAAAATCAATGGCAAACCTAGAAGTATATTAAAAAGCAGACATTACTTTGCCAACAAAGGTCAAAGCTATAGTTTTAAGTCAAAGCTATGGTTTTTCCAGTAGTCATGTATGTATGTGAGAGTTGGACCATAAAGAAAGCTGAGCGCTGAAGAATTGACGCTTTTGAGATGTGGTGTTGGAGAAGATTCTCGAGAGTCCCTTGGACTGCAAGGAGATCCAACCAGTCCATCTTGAAGGAAATCAGTCCTGAATTGGAAGGACTGATGCTGAAGCTCCAATACTTTGGCCAGCTGATGCAAAGAACTGACTCACTGGAATAAACCATAATGCTGTAAAAGATTGAAGGAAGGAGAAGAAAGGGATGACAGATGATGAGATGACTGGATGGCATCACCAACTTGATGGACATGAGTTTGAGCAAGCTCTGGGAGTTGGTGAAAGTTGGGGAAGCCTGGTATGCTGCAGTCCGTGGGAGTGTAAGAAGCTGAGCATGACTGAGTAACTGAACTGAATTGAAACTCTGTCATTAATTAGAACATGCATTATTTTGATCAAATCTCATCCTTAATGTATGTGTAATTGTATGCATATATATTTGCAGTGTATATAAAATACATTTAATACACTAAGACTGTAGCCTACCAGGCTTTTCAGTCTATGGAATTTTCCAGGCAAGAGTACTGGAGTGGGGTGCCATTTCCTTTTCTAGGGGATCTTGCCAACCCAGGGATCGAACCCAGGTCTCCCACATTGTAGACAGATGCTTTACCCTCTGAGCCACCAAGGAAGCCTGGTGATTATATTCATATAAAAACACAAATATATTTAATTCTTTATGCTGACAATTTATTCAATATGAAGACAGACTTTCTATGTAATTTGATTTGTAAAATGAAATATATAAACTAGAATCTGATTATCATTTAGTTAGGGGCACACAGTTTATATGATTTATTTAGAAAATACATAATTTGTAACCCTGTATAATGAAAATATATTTAAATATATTTGTTGCTAAGTCACTTCAGTTGTGTCTGACTCTGTGCGACCCCATAGACAGCAGGCCACCAGGCTCCCCTGTCCCTGGGATTCTCCAGGCAAGAACGCTGTAGTGGGTTGCCATTTCCTTCTCCAATGCATGAAAGTGGAAAGTGAAAGTGAAGTCACTCAGTCGTGTCCGACTCTTTGCGACCCCATGGATTGCAGCCCACCAGGCTCCTCCGCCCATGGGATTTTCCAGGCAAGAGTACTGGAGTGGGGTGCCATTGCCTTCTCCATAAATATATTTAGAATTTATTTTATAACAAAGTGCTAATATTAGCTAGATTTAGGAAGGATCACAATGTTGTCTACCATTTTTTTCAGTCTGTCATAACTTCTTCTCAAGAACAACTGTGGAAACCTAAGCAATGTGGGAGACCTGGGTTCAATCCCTGGGTTGGGAAGATTCCCTGGAGAAGGAAATGGCAACCCACTCAAGTACTCTTGCCTAGAAAATCCCATGGATGGAGCAGCCTGGTGTCCATGGGATCGCAAAGAGTCGGACATGACTGAGCAACTTCACTTTCAAGCAATAATATGAGATAGAACAGTGTTTAACAAGCCTAAAGAAATAACTTTGTTATGTACTCTTAATTCCTCTAATACATGTTTGAAGTTTTTATAATATTCAAGTCAACTGATAAAGTTTCAGGAAAATTCTCTTTGCCTGACTCATTCTATTGATATGTATCACTATGTAATCTATCATCCAGATGTTCAGAACAATACCCCTAAAATTTAAGGAAGAATATAGTTTAAAGAGATTATAATCTTTGAAAAAAGAGCAAAAAAAATTTAAACAATAAAATTTTGAGTTAAATTGCTGTAATAAATGATGCACATGCCACTGATTTACATGAAGTAATTATTGGATTTTTCAATGGCTAAAATTCTCATGAACAGTTTAAAATACAGACTGGTATTCAACTATTTAGTTACAATCCTTTTTGGGGGCAGGAAGAGTATACCTAATGTAAACATGAAAATCTGTATAGAAAGTTTGTATTGGTTAAGTGCTCTTGGCTATAAGCAAAACAAAATTACGTCTAATTCATTTTTAAAAGACCAGAATATTTGAAATATCAATATGATAAATTACAGAATAGAAGAGTGTAGTGCATTTACATTTTGGGAGGTGCCAGGTATGGTGCAACTAGTTGGTAGCTCAACAGTCAGGATCTTGGAATACTTTTCCAGATTCATAGTAAAAAAGGGTGTAAAGTGGAAAATAGTAAAATGTTTGTTTTTTTCCTGTAACTGATAGGGACAGAGTAAAGGGACAAAGTAGGTGATTAAATAGTTAATCCCACTAGGGTATTATAAGTTGAAAAAAATACGAGAGACCATTGTAAGCTAATGATTACTCAAGAAAGCAGGTTTTCTTAACCACAAAGCCAAGCTTGCTTAGCAAAAAAAGACATGTAGTAGAAGCATGTAACATGCCCCATAACATTAAAACAATGGTGACATAAGACCCACATCCTGCCCAGTGATCTCAGTAATTTAGTGACCCATGAGACACGCTCTCTGCACACAATAGAAAACAATAATTTGTAGAAACGCAACATTTCAAAGTAAACACCCTCATTGTACCAAGACCTGAAACAGTTTTTCCATAGTGCCATAATAGTCCTGGCTTGTCCCTGTAGGGACAAAAAACCCTCCTGTCCAACTGGAGGAGGAGCTGATGATATAAGTGTGACATTTACTCAATAATGAGGAAGAAGATGGTCTTTTCTCCCTCTCACTATTTATTTGGTTGTAAAACAGTAGTAGTCCACTAAGTTCTTGGTGCATGAAACCCTCTTGCCTGGCTCTTGCAAACCTTACAAGACTCCTATTCAAATAAATCCCCTTCCTATCACTTAGCTTCCTAGTAGATTCTTTCTGTGCTGAAACTTAAACAAAAAGAGAACTTTTGAGCCCCTCAAAATCCCACCTAACAGTTTCATAACTACCAATTTTCAAAATAAAATGTTGTGTAAATAGTTATTTAAATGTTACTTTAAAAAGATATTTTTTTCAGAACATAACATGCACCTTTTTTTAAACTCATTGGTAATATTACTATTTTATTAATTCTGGTGTCGATACATGAGATATTATACTATGTGACATAAAAGTTGAAAGCTCAGTCTCCCTTCATTTACAAACTTTAAAAATGTATATTAATCTGAGGCCAATTGATTTAGATGTGGCCACACAGACTTTTAATGTATAGAGGAAAATGTCCTGCATTAAATTATTTAGTTTCTGGTCTCCTTTTTATGAGTAAATTTCATGGTTTTTAAATTATTGAAACCTAACAAAAATTGTAGACTTCACTTTCTATGTACAAGAAACAACCCATATTGTACAGTATTAAATTCAAATGAGCAAAAACTTAATATTAGGTCAAGGAAAGAACAGGATGTTAGAGCCATTCCAAGTATGCTAGCAGTTTTGGTAAGTACTTGTCTGAACTTGGAAACATAATGAATATCCAGTCCTAAATCTGGAATATACTAAAGGTTGATAACTTGACCCTACATGATCATGAATGAAGAGATATATTTAAATACACAGATTATTATTTTTTTAATTATGAATTTCCAAGCTTAGTGAGCATATTCTGTACAAACCACTTTTGTATTTATTGATTAATATAATTTCTATGAAAATTTAAATATGCTTTCACATTATATTCATAAAACTATTTGGTGGCGGTTTAGTCATTAAGTCGTGTCTGACTCTTGTGATCCCGTGGACTATAGCCTGCCACACATCTCTACATGGAATTCTCAAGGCAAGAATACTGGAGGGGATTGCCATTTCCTTCTCCAGGAATCAACCCTTCTTCCTGACCCAGGAATCAAACCCATGTCACCTAAATTGCAAGCAGGTTCTTTATTGACTGAGCTATGAGGGAGGCCCATAAAACTATTTGCTTACTATTTAATTCATGAACTTAAGGTATTAATTTCTTGAGGGCAAAGAGACTATTTGGTCATTATTGTACTTTTATATGAAGAAATAACATATGTTCTAAATAAATGTTGAATGAGTCTTCAATTCAAGCCCACAGATAGTTTTGAAGTACTGATTTTGCACTAGGCGAGTTCACACAATGGGGATACAACAATGATTAGGCTGCAAATATTGCTTTTCAAGAGTTTAAAGGTAGAAAATACATCTCTGCCTTTGCTGATTGGTACCTTAGCAGATGTAGGATGGAAACACCATGAGCTAGAAAATATTTGATTTAATAAAATATATGGAGGCTTCCCTGGTGACTCAGACAGTAAAGAATCTGCCTGCAATGCAGGAGATCTGGGTTCGATCTCTGGGTTGGGAAGATGCCCTTGAGGGGGATATGGCAACCCACTCTAATATTGTTGCCTGAGGAAGCTCCATGGACAGAGGAGCCTGGTGGGCTACAGTCCATGTGATTGCAGAGTCAGACATGGCTGAGTGACTAAGCACAAAACTTAGCAAATGTAGTATGGAAACATCATGAGCTAGAAAATATTTTATTTAATATAATATATACCTCTAAGTTATTGACTTGGACAAATTGTTGAAGTGTACACTGATATAGATGTTGCATAGTTATTAGCTCAATGAGTCAGTGAAATACCATACTGCTGAAGGGAGAAATCTTTTTCTAATGATTATTGCTGTGTTTATGCATACTCCTCTATACCAGAAAAGTTACCGTATATATGGCATCATGCAATTATTTCCATTCCAGAAATAAAGGTCTGAATTGTGGCCCTTATTCCAGTCTCAGTTTAAACTTCTCGGTTGTGGTTTGTTTTCTTCTCTTCGCACCTTGAAACCTTTTTTATATGCAAGTTACTTTGTAGTCAATAGCCCTATGGTGTATTTATATATTAATTATGCTCATTTTATGTACTTAATGTGGCCTAGATTCAACTTTAGTACTAGTTGAAGTTATTTATATATACTAACCAATCTTCTTTACCTCTACTATTGTTCACTTTTAATCTTTCTTCGAATTGCAGTTCAGATTTTGCACTTAATCAATAATTTTCCAAATTACCTTGGAAATTAGTTTTCAAAAATCACTAAACCTGGAGTATTAAATTTTGTTTAAAAATACACATTGTCTAATTCTACCTATTTAAGCCATATTTAACCAACCTGAGTACGTACATTGTTATCCTCCTCAATAAACTTCATGTTTCATAATGACTGACTAATCCAACCAAAGAAAATGCAAAGAAAATATCATGAGATTTATTTGCTAGAGTCTTCTCCAGGGAAATGCCACTACCCTAACCAAGGAGAAAGCTACTTTCCTGGGACCAGCAATCCAGAATTACATCTCCAGGGCCTGAACTTTCAGCACTTTAAGTTTAGAAGCTATGACTCTTTTTTTTTATTTTTTTTATTTTTAAACTTTGCAATATTGTATTGGTTTTGCCAAACATCGAAATGAATCCACCACAGGTATACACGTGTTCCCCATCCTGAACCCCCCTCCCTCCTCCCTCCCCATACCATCCCTCTGGGTCGTCCCAGTGCACCAGCCCCAAGCATCCAGCATCGTGCATCGAACCTGGACTGGCGACTCTTTACCTTTATGTGCACTAGCCTGACCACCTCTCTTCCATCCATATATAATACTTTTTTTTTTTTTTAAGATGCTTTATCAACCAGAAAATTGAATCAACTCAATATATCTGTGGCTACTTTCAGTCTCTACCCAGATAGACAGAACATCTCCTTTTTATTAAAGGGTCATGTATTTAGGGGAAGACTGCTTTAAATGAATTTATCTCTAGTCCCGTCAACCAGAGCACTCTATCTCACAGACCAGCTTCACTGCTTAGCCTAACCTTGGCTTTCTGATTTCACCTATCCCCTTAGCAAAACATCATTTTTAGTAATTGTATTTGCTGACTCCTTATATCCATTTTCAGCAGAGAAGGCAATGGCACCCCACTCTAGCACTCTTGCCTGGAAAATCCCATGGAAGGAGGAGCCTGGAAGGCTGCAGTCCATGCGGTCGCTGAGGGTCGGACACGACTGAGCAACTTCACTTTCACTTTTCACTTTCATGCATTGGAGAAGGAAATGGCAGCCCACTCCAGTTTTCTTGCCTGGAGAATCCCAGGGACGGGGGAACCTGGTGGGCTGCCGTCTATGGGGTCGCACAGAGTTGGACACGACTGAAGCTACTTAGCAGCAGCAGCAGCAGCTGCAGCAGCATATCCATTTTAGACCAGGTTACTGCCTACACATGACTTGTGTTATCTCCCACAGCTTTTGCTATGCTATGTGCCTTATGAGGTCTCTGACATGCTCCCTGCTTCCTGTTAGATCTTTGGACAACACCAGTGCTTATTTTTAGCAGACACTTACATTCTTTATACACAGATTATCTACAGGATTTGTTTTCACCTTCCCCTCTTCTAACTTATATAATCATTTAACAGAAAGACAAACTCAGTGCAAATTGAATAAGAGTTTTCATTAAATTCTTGAACTCATCTATCCAAACCTGATGGAAACTGAATTTATTGACTGTCAATATAAGATATGCATCTTTGATATTGTCTTCATAAAATCTAATTCTACCTTCAGTTTATTAACCTGAACAGCTCTAGCCTTTTTCATCAGAAAAAAAATATATATATATATATAATATACTAATTAAAATATTGGCTACTTTGTTAAGAATATGTATATAATAATGCTCCTAAAATCATTTACAATCTTTCTGTGGCAATGACAATATTTCCATTTTCTTTCAGAACATACTTTGAGGAAATATTTCAGTTGTAAAAAAAAATGTAATGTTATATTTGATGCAAAGAGACCAATTACCCATTTCCATTTTTCTTTTGCTAATGCTTGAGGGCATATTAGTCAACATGTGGCTAAATACTTCTACAAATTAGCTTTGCTAAGAACATTTTCAGTTCACTTCAGTCGCTCAGTCATGTCTAACTCTTTGTGACCTAATGAACTGCAGCACACCAGGCTTCCCTGTCCATCACCAACACCCAGAGCTAGCTCAAACTCATGCCCCATTGAGACGGGGATGCCATCCAACCATCATCCTCTGTCATCCCCTTTTCTTCCTGGCTTCAAACTTTCCAAGCACGAGGGTGTTTTCTAATGAGTCAGTGCTTCCCATCAGGTGGCCAAAGTATTAGAGCTTCAGTATCCAATGAATATTCAATACATCCAATGAATATTCAGTCCTTCCAATGAATATTCAGGACTGACTTCCTTTAGGATGGACTGGTTTGATCTCCTTGCTGCCCAAGGGACTCTCAAGAGTCTTCTCCAATACCACAGTTCAAAAGCATCAATTCTTCAGTGCTCAGCTTTCTTTATAGTCCAACTCTCACATACATATATGACTACTGGGAAAACCATAACCATAACTTTGACTATAAGGACGTTTGTCGGCAAAGTAATGTTTCTGCTTTTTAATATGCTGTCTAGGATTGTCATAGCTTTTCTTTTAAGGAGCAGGCATCTTTTAATTTCATGGCTGCAGTCACCATCAGCAGTGATTTTGGAGCCCAAGAAAAGAAAGTCTATCACTCTTCCAATGTTTTCCCGTATATTTATCATGAAGTGATGGGACCAGATGCCATGATCTAAGTTTTCTGAATGTTGTGTTTTAAGCAAGCTTTTTCACTCACCTCTTTCACTTTTATTAAGAGGCTTTCAGTTCCTCTTCACTTTCTGCCATAAGGATGGTGTCATCTGTATATCTAAGGTTATTGATATTTCTCCCAGCAACCATGATTCTAGTGTGTGCTTCATCCAGTCTGGCATTTCACATGGTGTACTCTGCATATAAGTTAAATCAGCAAGGTGACAATATACAACCTTGACATATGCCTTTCCCAAATTGGAACCAGTCCTTTGTTCCATGCCTGGTTTAACTGTTGCTTCTTGATTTGCATAAAGATTTCTCAGGAAGCAGGTCAGGTGGTCTGGTGTTCCCACCTCTTGGAGAATTTTCTACTGTTTGTTGTGATCCACACAGTCAAAGGCTTTGGCATAGTCTATAAAGAAGAAGTAGATGCTTTTCAGGAACTCTCCTGCATTTTCAATGATCCAACAGATGTTAGCAATTTGATTTTTGGTTCCTCTGCCTTTTCTAAATCTAGCTTGAACATCTGGAAGTTCTCAGTTCAAGTACTGTGGAAGCCTTGTTTGGAGAATTTTAACATTTTTAGACAGATCTTAAATCTCTGATGTTCTTATTTTGTCTTTAAGTGCTTTTTATTTTAATTTTCTTCTCTTTCTTATCATTTATGGACACTTGTTAGAATGGGAAAATCAATTAAGTGCATTTGGTTTGGTAAATATAGGGTGTTTTATAATTAAAATTCATCCTTCACTATAAAGAGTGAAATGTTATATGCAAATATTGAGATGATAAAACATATTTTTAAATTTTAAGTCAATGGAACTGCAATCTCTTAGATTTTTTTTGGTCTTTATTTTTTTTAATTTATTTATTTTAATTGGAGGTTAAAGATCCTTCTTTAAAAGCCATTGAATCAAAAAGTATTGGCTGATAAATATGAACGTCTCATGCTGGTGTTGTATTTTTCTCCAGAAATACTTGAATTGTGAGTCTTCATAATTTTTTATCACACAGCTTAGTTCAAAGACATGGGAAGTATTAGAAAATCCAACAATCAATCAGTAACACTCATCAGGACAGAATGTTTCAGAAAACAGTTAAATACATGTTATATCGATCTTGGAAAATTGTTAAACCCTAAGAGAACACATTTTTTTTTTCTCTTCATCTCGTCACTCAGGATCAAATGGAACATAGACAAGTATGTTACAAATGCATTATCGATTTTAGCTTTACCAATCACATATGAATGGATAATTCTTATATGGCAAAGGAGGAGAAATATGCTTTTATGCAATGAGTTTTTTCATAATTATTCAAGGTGTAATTGTTTTTCCTTTCCACAAAAAAGACTGACACTACTCACATTAAGCATGGATAGATTTTGCTCTTGCTTCCTGACTGTGTATAAGCAGAATGTGACTTCCTCCAGACACTTGCCCCTTATACTTTAATGTATGTCTAGGAAAGAATTCAGATTGGTGATTAGAAAAATTATTCTTTTTCCTACTTCCAGGAAAAGGGGAAACTCTCACTTAAAGAAGGAAATAGAATGTCTGCTTCTTAAGCAACTTTTTAATGGAGAATTGTATAACTGAGTGACTGAACAACAGCAACACCTTCTTACTCTTTTTATTGCAATAGCTGTATTTGCTTAATATTTAATATATTGTTTTTATACACTATATTAATTTATTTGATCCTATTAAATTGTCCTCAAGGTTTAGGTTGAGGCAGCTGAGGCACAAATAGGTTGAGAAAAAACTGAAATTGTTAGTTGCTCAGTCATGTCCAACTCTTTGCAACTCCATGAAGTGTAGCCCACCAGGCTTCTTTGTCTATGGAACACCACAGGCAAGAATACTGGAGTGGGTAGCCATTCCCTTCTTCAAGAGATCTTCCCAACCCAGGGATTGAACCTGGGTCTCCTGCATAGAAGGCAGATTCTTTACAGTCTGAGCCACCATGGAAGCCATCAGATTTAGAGAGTAGAGAATACTAATTTACTTTATTCTCTGAGATGTAATACAAGTCCACAGTCATATAGATAACTGTTCCCAGCATGTAAAAGAGGCAGAATATAATGTTTTCCTTCAATATAAGATGCTGAGCTTACTTAAGAGAAAATAATTAGTTCTTATACTTTCAGTACTGTATCATACTGTTTCTAAATGTTTCCATTATTCTTAAATATGATCTGATGAAAACTTCTACTCTAACATTGTAAAACCCAAAAAAAACACACAATCAAGTCCAAAATACAAAACAGCATCTCCACTCTTATTTCCCATATAGAGTTATTTTAATGAGAATATCTATTTCCTATGTATCACATCTGCATAACCAACCAAAGCAGAAATCTAGAAGTGTTTCATTTTTATTTTCTTCTTGCTTACTTCCTATAACAAATCAATACTTGGGCTGTTTCTTCATTCCTGCCTTCCTCTGTGTCTCTCTTTGGCAAAATTCTTCTTGCTTGTGTTTGTTTGAAAATACAGTAACATGTCACTTAGGCTGTTGCATAGACTCTACATTGCCTTCCCTTGTTCATAGCCTTGAGCTACTTGACACTTTACTAGCAATCTAAATCTCTGATTTTGCTTTGTCATTTTCCAGTTTCCAAATGTTTAGTGATATTTCATTCCTCTTAGTACTCATGGCCTCCATAGTCTGAGCTTTGTTAGTCCCACCAGTGACATCATCTTGTTCTAGTGCAACCTTCTTCTGCTCACTAAAATTCTCCCTCTCTCTAAATTTGTGCAGACTAGTCAATTGCAAATTTTATATCAGTAGTCAATTTAAGCTATAGCTTCTGTGACTTTCTAGTCCAATTCCTCTAAATTTTGTAATTCTCTTCTTTCCTAAATAATGCTTATCATAATCCTTGTTGTTGTTCAGTTGATAAGTTGTGTACAACACTTTGAGACCCCATGGGTTGAAGCATACCAGGCTCCTCTATTCCACACTCTCTCTCAAATTCATGTCCATTGAGTCCATGATGCTATCTCACGATATCTTACTCTGCTGGCCCCTTCTCCTTTTGCCTTCAATCTTTCCCAGCATCATGTCTTTTCCAATGAGTCAACTCTTCACATCAGGTGGCCAGAGTATTGGAGTTTCAGTTTCAGCATCAGTCATTCCAATGAATGGTCAGGGTTGACTGGTTTGATCTCCTTGCAGTCCAAGGGACTCTCTAGAGTCTTCTCTAGCACCACAATTCAAAACCATCAATTCTTTGCCAATCAGCCTTCTTTCTTGTCCAACTCTCACATCCATACATGACTAATGGAAAAACTATAGCTTTGACTATACACACGTTTGTCAGCAAAGTGATATCTCTGCTTTTCAATATGCTGTCTAGGTTTGTCATAGCTTTTCTTCCAAGGAGCAAGTGTCATTTATTTTCATGACTGCAGTCCATATCTGTAGTGATTCTGGAGACCAAGAAAATATAATCTGTCACTGTTATCCTGTTCTATTTGCCACGAAGTGATGGGAATAGATACCATGATCTTTGTTTGCTTGTTTATTCATTTCATTAATATTGAGCTTCAAGCCCAATTTTTCACTCTCTTTCACCCTCATGAAGAAACTCTTTAGTTCCTGTAACTTTTCTGCTACTAGAGGGTTATCATCCACATATCTGAGGTTGTTTGTATTTTCCCAGCAATCTTTATTCCAGCTTGAGTCATCCAGACCTGTATTTCACATGATGTAGTCTACATTTAAGTTAAATAAGCAAAGTGACAATATATAGCTTTGTAGTACTCCTTTCCCCAATTTTGAATGAGTCAGTTGTTCCATGTCCTGTTCTGTTTCTTCTTGACTCTCATACAGGTTTCTCAGGAGGCAGGTACGGTGATCTGATATTCCCACCTCTTTAAAAACTGTTCATACTTTATTGTGATTCACACAGTTAAAGGTTTTAGCATAGTCAATTAAGCAAAAGTAGATGTTTGTTTGTTTGTTTTCTGGAATTCCCTTGCTTTCACTATGATCCAGTGAATGTTGGCAATTTGATCTCTGGTTCCTCTGCCTTTTTAAAACCCGTTTTATGCATCTAGAAGTTCTCAGTTCACATACTGCTGAAGCTTAGAAGAATTCTTGGAAGAATTTTGAACACAATCTTGCTAGTACATAAAATGAGCACCATTGTATGGTAGTTTGAACATTATTTGGTGTTGCCTTTCTTTAGGTTGGAATGAACACTGATCTTTTCTAGTCCTGTGGTCAGCACTGAGTTTTCCAAATTTGCTGGCATATTGAGTACAGCACTTTAACAGTGCCTTTTTTTTTTTTTTTTTTTAATAGCTCAGCTGGAATTCCATCACTTTGTTTGTAGTGATGTTTCGTAAGGTCCACTTAACTTCACACTCCAGGATGTCTGGCTCTAGGTGAGTAACCACACCATTGTGGTTATCTGAGTCATTAAGATCTTTTTTGAAGAGTTTTTCTGTGTGTCCTTTCCATCTCTTCTTAATTTTTTCTGCTTCCTATAGTTCCTTACTATTTCTGTCTTTTCTGTGTGTCCTTTCCATCTCTTCTTAATTTTTTCTGCTTCCTATAGTTCCTTACTATTTCTGTCCTTTATTGTACCCATGCTTTCATGAAATGCTCCCTTGGTATCTCTAATATTCTTGAAGACATCTCTAGTCTTTTCCATTCTATTGTTTTCCTCTTTCTTCACATGATTCATTTAAGAAAGCCAGCTTTTCTCTGCTTGCTATTCATTGGAATTCTGCAATTTATTTGCCTTGCCTCACCTTTCACTTCTCTTCTTTTCTCAACTATTTGAAAAGCCTCCTCAGACAATCACTTTGCCTTCTTCCGTTTCTTTTTGGTGGGATGGTTTTAGTCACTGCTCCTATACAATGGTTGGATGTCACTGATTCAATGGACATGAACTTGGGCAAACTCCAGGAGATAAGGTGGGACAGGGAAGCTTTGTGTCCTGTAGTTCTTGTGGTTGCAAAATGTATGACACAACTTAGCTTGGCAACTGAACAACCTGTACAATGTTATGAAACTCTATCTATAGTTCTGCAGGCACTCTGTCTACCAGATCTAATCCCTTGATTCTCTTTGTCACTTTCACTGTATAATCATAAATGATTTTATTTTAGGTTATACCTGAATGGTCTAGATTTTTTCCCTACTTTCTTCAATTTAAGCCTGACTTTTGCAATAAGGACTTCATGATCTGAGTCATAGTCAATTTCAGGTCTTGTTCTTACTGACTGTATAGAGCTTCTGCATCTTCACCGCAAAGAATAACTCTTAACCTTATTATATTATGTTTAAAGTAATTAGTTTCTGTGTCAAAATATTTTAACAGATTATAAATACCTAGAAAGCAGTAAACCTAACATAGTTTCTGGCATACTATAAGCAAGCAATACTATTTCACAAAATCAAACATTGCTTACTTAATAAAAAAGAAGCAATGCAATAAGTTTAGTTCCTCTAAAAATTTATAGGTTTACTATTAAAAAGATCATATTTTCAAGTTTTATAGAATTTCTTAGCAGATGAATTCTGAATTGTTTGAAAAACAATGTAAACTTAGCTATAGATATAAAGAAAATTGTGTAAGTATGGATTGAGTTTTGGCTTAAATATAAATACATTTATATATATACTCATATATATTATAATATATTGCATATATATGTAATCATAATACATATAGATATATATTATAGATTAATATTTGGTTTATATGTTAGTCCAAATTTGGTGTTTTTGTTTTGGTTTTTTAATTTTTGGCTGCTCTGGTTCTTCATTTCTTCACATAGATTTTCTTTGGTTATAATGAATAGAGGCTAGACTTCATTGCAGTGCACAGGTTTTTCATCACAGTGGCTTCTCTTTTTTTGGAGCACAGGCTCTAGGCATGCAGGCTTCAGTAGTTGTGACACACAGGCTCAGTAGTTGCAGCTTGTGTGCTCTAGGTGTGGGCTCAACAGTTGTGGTGCATGGGTTTAGTTGCCTTGCAGCATGTGGAATTTTTCCAAATCAGGGATGGAACCCATGTCCCCTGCAGTTACAGGCAGATTCTTAACCACTGGACGACCAGAGAAGTCTAAGTGTTACTGTTTTTGACTTCTATGAAAACATAAACATAGTAGAAAATAATTAACCTCAAGTCAAGATGAAATTCTTACTTAATATATATTCAGAATTTAAGCATATCTATAAAGCCAGAGGGTTTTTTTTTTTTTTTTTAGTCTAAGTTTGATTTATTACCATAAATTCACAAGCCAGAGATTCTCCAATTACAATCCAATTGAACTGTTTAAAAATTGGAGAAGTTTTCACAAAATGATAAAATTTCCTCTAAATTTTAAGATGTAGTCTTTTGTAAGGTATTTCCATGAGTGTTTGTCTTTAGTTAAAATCTCCAATACATTCATTCAACAAAAGTATTATATTTCCTTGAAGAATGTTGTAAATGTTTACTTTCAAGTTTCATTTACTTGAACATTTCTTCTAAGCATTTCTACTAAGGAATTCCTTAATAAGAAAGAATCTAAAACACGTTTTTAAAGAAAAATTCAATATGCTTATTGTCACAATTTTGAATGATGGCTAATTTCTGAACTGGTGAAAAATACTTCTGTTTTATGTGCTTTAGCATTTCTTCAACTGAGGATGATATGACTGGAGAACACAGATGTGCCTAAATATTAATAATAATCACTGCATATTCAGAGAGTATGTGCATAATTTGGTAGAGCTTCTTTGCAATATGAAACACATAGCAATTTGCTTATCTATGAAAATGAAAATAATACCTATTCAGAGAAGCATTTCATTAGCTTTCTTGGCAGTGCTTTCAGAAAGAATCAGTGCCAGATGTGGACACAAAGGAGAGAAGCAGGAATTAAATCAAGGAAATTCTTGGCTATTGTAACTCATTTTTGCCTAAACCGATTTGCTTGCTGTGCTTTAATTTTTATTATATATATATTTCTCATCCTCCATATATATTCTCAAGCTAGAAATACTATATTTTTCATAAATACTGCATCCTAAAAATGTAATACACATTTTAAATAATATCTTTCATATAAAATAATGACATAATCATAGAATTAGATGAGACAACATGTAATGAACCTTTCTTCATAATATTTATCTAACAATCTGGATAGTTTCCCTTCATTTTGAACTATATATTCTTTTTGAGAAAAATTTAATATTTAACCTTGTCACTCATTTGTAACATGATCTTTTCTTTTAACTTTGTTTATGATATTTGTTTTGGCTTTGAATGGAAAGAATATATAGATATACATGAAAATAATTTACAAATGCATCATGCCTTATCACAACATACTTAAGTATGTCTTTCTCAGTTATTGAAGTCACGATGTTAGGGAATGATAAGTTCAATGAATAATCCTATGTAATTTGAAAAAAAGTAATAGATAAGAATAAGACTTAAAGGGAACATGTAGTTTCTTGTAGTTTATAAATTCAAACTAAATCAAATTAAAAACTCATAATTACAAAATTTTAATACAAATGTTTAAATTGACAAATAATATGGAACAATGGTTTTCACACTTGGATGTAAAACAGAATTAATTGGACATCAGTGAAAAATGCAAAGTTTCAGTATCCTTCAACAACTGAATTACAATCTCTTAAGGGTGGAACTCCAAAATATGTATACTAGTTGCTCCTTGGCTGATTTTCCCCATTAAGTACAGCACAATGAACATACTTTATTTAATCAGTAAATATGTTGATCCTCATTTGAAGACCTCTAGAATACCAGACCACCTGATCCGCCTCTTGAGAAATTTGTACGCAGGTCAGGAAGAAACAGTTAGAACTGGACATGGAACAACAGACTGGTTCCAAATAGGAAAACGAGTTCGTCAAGGCTGTATATTGTCACCCTGTTTATTTAACTTGTATGCAAAGTACATCATGAGAAACGCTGGACTGGAAGAAGCACAAGCTGGAATCAAGATTGCCGGGAGAAATATCAATAACCTCAGATATGCAGATGACACCACCCTTATGGCAGAAAGTGAAGAGGAACTAAAAAGCCTCTTGATGAGAGTGAAAGTGGAGAGTGAAAATGTGGCTTAAAGCTCAACATTCAGAAAATGAAGATCATGGCATCTGGTCCCATCACTTCATGGGAAATAGATGGGGAAACAGTGGAAACAGTGTCAGACTTTATTTTTCTGGGCTCCAAAATCACTGCAGATGGTGACTGCAGCCATGAAATTAAAAGATGCTTACTCCTTGGAAGGAAAGTTATGACCAACCTAGATAGCATATTCAAAAGCAGAGACATTACTTTGCCAACAAAGGTTCGTCTAGTCAAGCCTGTGGTTTTTCCTGTGGTCATGTATGGATGTGAGAGTTGGACTGTGAAGAAGGCTGAGCGCCGAAGAATTGATGCTTTTGAACTGTGGTGTTGGAGAAGACTCTTGAGAGTCCCTTGGACTGCAAGGAGATCCAACCAGTCCATTCTAAAGGAGATCAGCCCAGGGATTTCTTTGGAAGGAATGATGCTCAAGCTGAAACTCCAGTACTTTGGCCACCTCACGCGAAGAGTTGACTCATTGGAAAAGACTCTGATGCTGGGAGGGATTGGGGGCAAAAGGAGAAGGGGACGACAGAGAATGAGATGGCTGGATGGCATCACTGACTCAATGGACGTGGGTCTCAGTGAACTCCGGGAGTTGGTGATGGACAGGGAGGCCTGGCGTGCTGCGATTCATGGGATCGCAAAGAGTCGGACACGACTGAGCGACTGATCTGATCTGATCTGATCTGAGTATGTTCCAGATACTTTCCTAGTGTTAAGCAAATCCATGCTTTATGAATGCTGTTAGATTTCTCCAAGAGCCTTATCCCCTCTACAGCATAAATATAAATGTCAAAGTTACAAAGAGTTAATCTATCCAGCTCTTATAAAGAAGTAATAGACGTGAGTTTTATATTCTGCCTAGCTTTCATATACATTTTTCAGACTGATAGAACTGTGTGTATGTATGTATGAATATCCTCCAACTTTGTCTTTCCACTCAAATGTATCTAATTTGGAAAAACAAAACATTGTTGACTACATTAAAACCCTATTTTATTACTTTATACTTATTCTGTTCTATAATCACATGAAGTGTACATTCATTTGTAGGATAAAAGTGAAATAATGGTATTAATTATTATTGTATTTTTTCCTAAATCAATTTTTGGAGTTTTTAAAAGCAAGATGGTGTCTGTGCCTCCGTTGCTGCCCCACAAATAATTTCATCAGTTCCATCTTTCTAGATTCCATATATACATGCATTAGTGTATGATATATGTTTTTCTCTTTCTGACTTCACTATGTATAATAGGCTGTAGGGACTCTGTACAACAACCTAGAGGAGTGGGAATGGGAAGAGAGATGGGAGGGAGGTTCAAGAAGGAGGGGACATATGTATACCTATGGCTAATACAGGTTGATGTTTGGCAGAAACCAACAAATTACTGTAAAGTAATTATCTTTCTACTAAAAATAAATATTTTTTTAAAAAAATCAAGAAGATGCATTAGGCATCAAAACACCTTAACTATTACTCTGCAATTAATATAATACTCTAAATGAAAAACTTAAATTATATTTGTGTAATTTTAAAATGTAGTAAAAGCATGACTTTTCCTGTATGCCAGAGTAGTACCAGTAAGGTGCTTCTGGGCTAAAAAATTCCATGGTCAGCTAGTACAAGTCACAACAGAAATATCAAGCTTTGTGCACATGAGATGTTCTCATGTCTGAATTATCATGGATCAGATCTTCCTGCAAACAGCACTGCAAGATTGATAAGGCAATGTAAGATAGATTAAGTATGTAGATATTAAAAGTTGAGCAGCACACAAGGATTCTCGCTACTAACATAAGAAATGACTAGAACCTTGTGATAACCTTTCTAAATAAAAATTCAAATTTTGATTTTATTATTAATCTACTGAGTTGATAAAAATATTATATTGCTAATACATTTGTCAGTTCAGTCTCTCAGTTCAATTCAGTCACTCAGTCCTGTCCGACTCTTTGTGACCCCATGAATTGCAGTACTCCAAGCCTCCCTGTCCATCACCAACTCCCGGAGTTCACTGAGACTCATGTCCATCGAGTCAGTGATGCCATCCAGCCATGTCATCCTCTGTCATCTCCTTCTCCTCTTGCCCCCAATCCCTCCCAGCATCAGAGTCTTTTCCAATGAGTCAACTCTTCACATGAGGTGGCCAAAGTACTGGAATTTCAACTTTAGCATCATTCCTTCCAAAGAAATCCCTGGGCTGATCTCCTTTAGAATGGACTGGTTGGATCTCCTTGCAGTCCAAGGGACTCTCAAGAGTCTTCTTCAACACCACAGTGCAAAAGCATCAATTCTTTGGCGCTCAGCTTTCTTCACAGTCCAGCTCTCACATCCATACATGACCACAGGAAAAACCATAGCCTTGACTAGACGGACCTTTGTTGGCAAAGTAATGTCTCTGCTTTTCAATATGTTGTCTAGGTTGGCCATAACTTTCCTTCCAAGGAGTAAGCATCTCAGTCCTGTCCAGCTCTTTGTGACTCCATGGGCTGCAGCACGCCAGGCTTCCCTGACAATCACCAATTCCTGAAGCTTGGTCAAACTCATATCCATCAAGTCCATGATGCCATCCAACCATCTCATCCTCTCTCATCACCATCTCTTCCTGCCTTCAATCTTTCCCAGCATCAGGATCTTTTCCAATGAATATATTTGCAATTAAATTTAAAAATAAAAATGCTATTTATTTGTATTTCCTGTGAAATTTCCTCATTTTAGAGCCAGGAAATATTGAAAGGGTTCTAATCTCCTGTAAGTATAAAAAGAAGTCATTGGCTGAGAAAATATCTTATAGTCTTTAAGAGAGAAAGCAATTTTTTACATCACCCCTATCTCATTTTTCTATTTTATAACAAGTATGTAGGAGAGATTTCCAAAAGAACAGACCAATAAAAGATATATGAATAGATATAGGAAAAGATTCATTTATCATGAAGAATTGGCTCATGTGATCTTGGAGGCTGAGAAAGCTCATGATCCTCTCTCCAAAAGCTGGTGGCCCAGCAAAGCCAATAGCATAATACCAGTCCAAATCCAAAAGATAGAACCAGGAGCAGCAACAGGGTAAGTGCCTGTCTGAGTTCAAAGATCTGAGAACCAGTAGCATCAGTCCAAGGGCAGGTAAAGATGGATGTACCAGTTCAATTTGATAGAAGAAATTTCCTTCCCTTCCCCTGTCTTTTTGTTCTTTTTGGACCTTGAGTGAATTGGAAGATGCCCACTCACATTAATGAGGGAATCTTCATTACTCACTCTACCAATTCTAATGCTAATCTCTTCCTCAAATATCTTCACAGACATTCCCAGAAATAGTGTCTTACCTACTGTCTGAGAAACTCTTAGCCAGTCAAGTTGACAATTAAGATCATCATCACAAGACTAGAGACAACATTTTAAATGTATACTAAATACAACATTTAGGTTTTTCTTTTGAAATTTCATTAAACAAATAAAAATATATGGGAAACCCAAATGGGTTAGATAATCACAAAAATTACACCTCTAAGCATTTGAAAAAGCAGAGGAGCCAGAGATAAAATTGCCAACATTCGTTGGATCATTGGCATGCCAAAGAGTTGATGCTTTTGAACTGTGGTGAGACTCTTGAGACTCTTGAGACTCAAGAGACTCTTGAGAGTCTCTTAGACAACAAGGATATCCAACCAGTCCATCCTAAAGGAAATCAATTCTGAATATTCAGTGGAAAGACTGATGCTGAAGCTGAAATTCCAATATTTGGGCCACCTGATACAAAGAACTGACTCATTGGAAAATACCTTGATGCTGGGAAAGATTGAGGGTGGGAGGAGAAAGGGACGATGGATGATGAGATGGCTGGATGGCATCTCCAACTCAATGGACATGAATCTGAGTAAACTCCAGGAGCTGGTGATGGACAGGGAGGCCTGGCGTGCTGCAGTCCATGGGCTTTCAAAGAGTTGGACCAGACTGAGAGACTGAACTGAACTGATTGGATCATAGAGAAAGCTAAGGAAGTCCAGAAAAAACATCTGCTTCATTGATTATGCAAAAGCCTTTGACTGTGTGGCTCACAACAAACTGTGGAAAATTCTTAAAGAGATGGGAATAACAGACCACCTTTGTTTCTTGCGAAACCAACATGTGGATCAAGAAGCAACAGTTAGAACTGGACATGAAACAACAGACTGGTTCAAAATTGGGAAAAGACTATGTCAAGGCTGTATATTGTCATCCTGGATTATTTACCACTGAGGCATCTTGGAAGCCCCTTCATATGCAGAACACATCACATGAAATGCCAGGCTGGATGATTCACAAGCTGGACTCAAGATTGTCAGGACATCGTTATACCTATGATCTGATTCTTGTATACATTTGACAGAAAACAACAAAATTCTGTAAAGCAATTATCCTTCAATTAAAAAATAAATTAATCAAGAAAAAAGATTTTGGGGAAAATATAAACAACCTCAGATATATAGAAGATAACACTCTAATAGCAAAATGGGAATATGAACTAAAGAGCCTCTTTATGAGGATGAAGGAGGCGAGTGGAAAAGCTGGCTTAAAACTCAACACTTAACACATTAAGATCATTATATCTGGTCCCATCACTTCATGGCAAATAGGTAGGGAAAAAGTGGAAACAGTGACGGAATTTATTTTCTTGGGCTCCAAAATCACTGCAGGTGGTGACTGCAGCCATGACATTAAAATACACTTGCTCTTTGAAAGCAAAGCTAAGATAAATTTAGACAGTGATTTTAAAAGGAGAGCTGTCACTTTGCTGACAAATGTCCTTATAGTCAAAGCTATAGCTTTTCCAGTAGTCATGTATACATGTGAGATATGGACCATAAAGAAGGTTGAGCACTGAAGATTCATGCTTTTGAATTGTGGTGTTGGACAAGACTCTTCAGATTCCCTTTGATGCAGGGAGACCAAACCAATCAATCCTAAAGGAAATCAATTCTGAATATTCATTGAAATGACCAATACTTAAGCTGAAGCTCCAATACTTTATCAACCTGATGAGAAGAGCTAACACACTGGAAAAACTCTGACACAGGGAAAGAATGAGATGATTGGATAATATCACTGACTCAATGAACCTGAGTCTGAGGAAACTCTGGGAGATAATGAAAGCCAGGGAAACCTGGTGTGCTGCAGTCCATGGGATCACAAAGAGTTGAACATGACTTTGCAACTGAACAACAATGATAAACATCCCCCTGCTGTGAAAAAATTGGCATAATTGACCTTATCTACAGAGAGTTAACTTAGTTAAAATCTTTAATACATATCTTATTTCATTTGTTAATCTGACTAACATTTAAGAAATTTATAAATTACCAGATTTATCACCAGATTTATTTCTCACATGAAAGACATTAAAAATGAAAATATTATAATATTTCAACCTAAAGGCATTGCATGTGTAATGAATTATATTCTTGTTATGTTTATTAATGAAATCTTCTGTGTCCACAGTCACAGTTACTTTCTGAGGTAGACAATATATTTGCCCCTATAAAAGTCACTTCTAATTACTTATGGGATTGCATTGACTTATATGGCAAAAGACACTTCTCAGATGTAATTAAAATTGCTAATTGTAGCCTTGATGTCACCATATATAACCTTAATCCTCATATCAACTTAAAATAATTTAATATAAAGGAGAAACTATCTTCCTCTCCCCATCTTCCTTCCAATCCTGCCCTCATGCCCTGTCCATAAACTGACTGCTTTGGAATAAAGATTAATTAAAAAGTTAACTATTTTTTAAATGTATTTATTTATTTCAATTGGAGGATAATTAAAATATTGTGATAGTTTTTGTCATACATCAACATGAATCGGCCACGGGTATACATGTGTCCCCCATCCTGAACCTCCCTCCCACCTCCTTCCCCAACCTATCCCTCTGGTTGTCCCCAGAGCACTGGCTTTGGGTACCCTTCTTCATGCATGGAACTTGCACTGGTCATCTATTTTCATATGGTAAGGTACATGTTTCAGTGCTATTCTTTTAAATCATCCTATGAACTGACTGACTGACCCTCACCTTCTCCCACTGAGTCTAAAATTCTGTTCTTTTTATCTGTGTCTCCTTTGCTGCTTCACTACTGCTTTTCAAAACTAATACAATTATGTAAAGTTTAAAAATAAAATAAAATTAAAAAAATAAATTCCATATATATGCATTGATAACAGTATTTTTCTTTCTCTTTCTAACTTACTTCACTCTGTATAATAGGCTCCAGGTTCATCCACCTCACTAGAACTGACTCAAATGCATTCATTTTTATAGCTGAGTAATATTCCACTGTGTATATATACCACAACTTCCTTATCATTCATCTGCTGATGAACATCTAAGTTGTTTCCATGTCTAGCTATCATAAATAGAGCTGCAATGAACACTGGGTACATATGTCTCTTTCAATTCTGGTTTTCTCAGGGTGTATGCCCAGTAGTGTGATTGATGGGTCATATGGCAGTTCTATTCCAAGTTTTTAAGAAATCTCCACACTGTTCTGCATAATAACTGTACCAGTTTTTATTCCCAGTAACAGTTTAAGAGGTTTCCCTTTTCTCCCCACTCTCCAGCAATTATTGTCTGTAGACCTTTTTGATGATGGCCATCTTGACTGGTGAGAGATGATACCTCATTGTGGTTTTGATTTGCATGTCTCTAATAATGAATGACATTGAGCATTTTTTTCACGTATTTATTAGCCATCTGTGTCTTCTTTGGGAAAACAAAAATGTTTGTTTAGGTTTTTTGCCCACTTTTTGATCGGATTGTTCATTTTTTTTTTTTTTTTTTTCTGTTATTTAGTTGAATGAGCTGCTTGTATATTTTGGAGCTTAATTATTTGTTAGTTGCTTCTTTTGCTATTATTTTCTCCCATTCTGAAGGCTGCCTTTTCTACTTGCTTATAGTTTCCTTCGTTGTGCAAAAGCTTTTAAGTTTAATTATGTCCCATTTGTTTATTTTGTTTTTATTTCCATTAGTAGGTGAGGTGGGTCATAGAGGATTTTGCTGTGATTTATGCAGGAGAGTGTTATGCTGATGATTTTCCCTAAGAGTTTTATAGGTTCTGATGTTACATTTAGGTCTTTACTCCATTTTGAGTTTATGGCCACCTCAAGCGAAGAGTTGATTCATTGGAAAAGACCCTGATGCTGGGAGGGATTGAGGGCAGGAGGAGAAGGGGACGACAGAGGATGAGATGGCTGGATGGCATCACTGACTCGATGGACGTGAGTCTGAGTGAACTCCGGGAGTTGGTGATGGACAGGGAGGCCTGGTGTGCTGCGATTCATGGGGTCGCAAAGAGTCAGACACGACTGAGCGACTGATCTGATCTGATCTGATGGTGTTAGAAAGTGTTCTAGTTTCATTCTTCTGCATGTAGATGACCAGTTTACTCAGCAACACTTGTTGAAGAGATTGTCTTCACTCCATTGTATATTTTTGCTCCTTTGTCAAAGATAAGGTGTTCATAGGTTCATGGGCCTACCTCTGGACTGTCTGTTTTGTTCCATTGATCTTTATTTCTGTCTTTGTGCCAATATCATACTGTCTTGACAACTGCAACTTTGTAGTATAATCTGAAGTCAGGAAGGTTTATTGCTCCAGTTCAATTCTTCTTTCTCAGTATTACTTGGGCTATTCGAATTCTTTTGCGTCTCCGTACAAATTGTGAAGTTACTTGTTCTAATTCTGTGAAAAAATACTATTGATATTTTGATTGGGATTCTGTTGAATCTATAGATTGCTTTGAGTAGTATACTCATTTTCACTATATCCATTCTTCTAATCCAATAACATGGTATATTTCTCCATCTATTTGCGTCACCTTTGATTTCTTTCATTAGTGTTTTATAGTGTTTTGTACAGGTCTTTTGTTTCTTTAGGTTAATTTCTTTTTAAGTATTTTATTCTTTCCATTGCAATGGTGAATAGGATTGCTTCTTTAATTTTCTGATTTTTTATTGCTGGTATATGGGAGTGCAAGTGGTTTCTGTGTATTAATTTTATACCCTGCATCTTTACTATCTTAATTGATTTTTCTCTAGTCATTTTCTGGGGACATCTTTAGGGTACACTGGGAGTTTTACTTTTTCTTTTCCAAAATACAAATTCTTTTTATTTGCTTTTCTTCTCTGATTGCTGTGGTTAGGACTTTTAAAACTATGCTTAATAGTAGTAACAAGAGTGGGTTCCCTTTTCTTGTTCCTGATTTTAGAGTAAATGCTTTCAATTTTTCACCATTGTACCTGCTTAACTATTAATATTTGTCGAGTTTTGCTAGAAGATGCTTCTTTCTTGATTGTTAAATCCTGAAACTATCCCTTTCAATCATTGTAAAAATTGAAGAAACCTCCTCAGTCACATGTAACCTCGTATTCTAAGTGGATACTGCATAGTGTGAACCAGTCAACTTTCCCTTACAGAGTCAGGCGATAAATATACAACAATACTGGCTAATTCAAGGCACTGAAGGATTATGGTCTATCATAGCTGTCTTGAGTTTTAAAAAGTGATAAAGATGATAACCATTTCAACTTTAAGTTCCATGGTATGACTTGTGCTTAAAACCACTACTAACTAGTGGATGCTAACTGTATAAGATAAAAAAAAAAAAAACACCTAAATTCCATTTATTTTATTATAGAAATTCTAATACGTCTCATCGTCTTCACAAGTAACATTCAAAATAACATGGACAAATGGTCTAAAGTTATAGATTTGGCTAAATTCCCCCCATGAAGCTACAAATGCTCCTTAAAATTCTAGCTTGTGTGTTGAAAGAATTCTAAGTCTTAAAAATGCTTTATCACTGACCCCTAATGCAAGCATTGTGAAATAACATATAATTGAGTTTATAATAGAACCCAAGGCCATGGAATAGATTGCTACATAAATAAGCCAAAGATCGACTTTGGGTATTGACCTCTAAGTTGCTTATTTCTTCACTGCAAGCTGATAATTTTTAGTTAAAAATCTGCTAGAGCCAAACTTAATTTTTTTATACATCCAATTATTTTTAAAATAGCCAAAACAAGAAGATTTTAGGCACTTACAGCCTACTTAATTTGCACATCCCAAGAAACCTCACCCAAAAGCTGTTACCCTTGGATAAGATGGAATCTTGTAGTTATAAGACCCCAAAGTACTGCGGCCCTTCAAAGTTCTGACCCAGAGACTCTCCAACATCCTTCTGAGTGACCTCACACACAAGCCTCCTCTCTAATTCTTCTCTTCCTCAGCAGTTCCCTTGCCATGCTCCATTTCTGAGTGACAACTTCCATGCCACAAGTTTCTGGCATCAAAAGTTTTGAGATGGAGATTGACTCTAAATATTGAGAATGACACCTGGCTGACAACAAAGAAATGAGCACCTCAGTCTTTTAACTTCCAAGAACTGAATTTTGCCTACAACTTAAGGGCATCTGAGACTCCAGAGCATCCGGATAAGAGCCCAGACTAGACATCACTTTTAGTGGCCTTGTGAGACCCTAAACAAAACATCCGTTGGAAAATTCTGGACTTCAGTCTTACAAAATTGTTAAACAATAAATAGATGTTATTTTAAGTTGGTAAATTTGTGGAAAGTTTTTACAGAAGAAATAAAATACCAATAAGTCTCCTTTCCTAAAACTTCAACTCCCTTTTCTTGTAAATCCCAACATTGGTTAAATTCAGCATATTGGCATACTCCTCACTTACAAACAGTAGCTGACCACGGCTAAAGAAAATTACATATCTATGGTAATATCACTACTTTATATTCATGATTGAAAACATTCATTATTATCAAGATTTCCTCCTATATTTTCCTGAGAAATTTATTTTCCATATCTCTCAGGTCTCTATTTTATACTTTCCTTCTCAAATACTTAGCATTACTCCCTTCTCTCATTCTTTGTTGAAGTTGTTGATTCCAATACAATTGAAAAAATAGGAACATGAAAAGAATATTTTTTAATCTAAATTTATCATCCTTTCTAAAGTTTGGCTCATGTAGTCTTTCTTTCTCCCTCTTACAAATCATCCTGGCTTTGATGTTAATCTAATCAAATCACATTTGAAGTTATACTTCTATTGTTCATTCCATGACTTCAGTCTTGAAACTATCCTCTAAGTTTCTGGCACCATCAGGCATTTTACGTCTTTCATATTTTTCTTAACAGCATTCAAACATACTCTATTTCCATCATAAATAAAATCTTCTTTAACTTTGTATTGCTCTTCTGCAAAATAAAAACCATCTTGTTCACCTTTAGAAATATATCTTCCTCGATGTTGTTTATACTCACTGACGTCACTTCTTGCTTCCAGGTCTTGAGCTGCAATCCAAAAATTTTCATTTACACAACTCTGATGAAACTGGTATTATCAAGTAAAATAAATAAATTTTCTTTGTAAAATCTGTACATATTTACTTATTGTCATCTCTTGCCAATTTCTTGGCAGCATTTAACACAACTGATCATTTTACTGTTCTTAAAACAAGTCCTTTGCTTGGCTTCCAGAATATTGTATTTTCCTTATTTATTGCCTTTTCTCGGTCATTTATTCTAAGAATTCCTTATTGGTTATTTCTTTCATCTCTAATTTTAGAATATTTAAGTACTTAAAAGCTTATTCTGAGGATTTTTAAAAATAATTTATTTTAATCTTTATCACATAACAATTGACATATAGAGATACTATGCATGGGATCAGGAGCCAAACTGCCCTGATTGGGATCTGGGTTTGATCATTTGTTATTAAAAATAGGCAAGATAGCTGATCTCTCTGGATCTAATTTTTCTTGCCTCTAAATGAAGACAATAATAATGTCTACTTTTTAGGCTTACTTTTTGAAATATGTTAGTAAAATTATACAGAATGGCCCTTGACACCTATTAAGATCCTGATTCGTGTTACTTCTTATTATTCTGAAATATTTTAAAAATTTCTTTTACCACCACAACTCTACTCACCATCAATATGCTGGTAACACCAAAATTTATATTTGTAGTAAAAACCTCACCCCTTACTTTCTAATCTCATATTTCTAAATTATTTAGAAAACGTTTCAAATTTAAATTACTAAAAAAGATCTATATTTTTACTCCATGAATTATTTTGTTTCTATTTCCCAATTCACTAAGTTACATCAGTACTTGTTTGGTGTTCAAGCAAAAATGTCTATTTGTCACTGTAAGGACCCTGAGGATATCTATTTCAGGCCCCTTGGGTGATGGAAATCTATTTTCATAGTGCACAAAAATAATTTCAACTTCCCTTTGAGTTTTTTTCTTCTACTTCCAGACTGTAATCCCCTTCTGTATGCAACAAATCATCTCATAATCCTCTCTCACTTGCTTATTGACATCATTTACTATATAGAGGGTTCGATGAGCTGAAACACACAAAAGAGGCATAATTCTTAACTCTTCTCTCCAAAAGAGAAAATGTGAAGATGAGAAATCAAAGAGAAAATAGTATTTATAACCAATTAGCTGAGCAACCATGAATAGTTAAAATACTTAGAATAGAAAATGGGAAAATTGAGCATATTGATCTTTGAAATCTCTGCTTAATTTAGTTTAGGGCAAAGATTTCCACAAAGCTCTTGGCTGACATTCACATGTTTCAAAACTAAACCTTTCCCAGATGAACAAAAGCCACTCATTTGGCACTCAGTACCCACCCCCACCTGCTTATGAAATGTTCAACTGCTTCCCATATGATTCATTAATTTGGAAGAATCATGAAGGTCTAAGTTACCTGAAAATGTGAGTGGTCTCCATACCTACTCATGCTATTAAAAAATGAGTTTTAATTTCTAACTGGAGACCTGTAGAATTTTGATGAACTCTTTCCTGATTATTGATTCTTCAAGGATTTAAATATAGATCTGATTTGCGTACAGCAAAGTCAGAATTCTATGGAGAGCTTGAGGTTTCTTAGAGGTTGTTCTGTTAAATTTTGTTTTCTTTAATTATAGATTTAATCAAAGATTAAGCAAACACTATTGAATACCTACATTGATAAGGAAAATATTTTTGAAACTAGAATTTTTATCCAAATATTCACATATTATACAAAGTATCTAATGAATAATCACATACTACTGAGAGTGTTAAGGGAGGTCAATTTTCACTCCAGCCCCAAAGAAAGGCAATGCCAAAGAATGTTCAAACTACTGCACAATTGCACCCATCTCACACGCCAGCAAAGTAATGCTCAAAATTCTTCAAGGAAGGCTTCAACAGAACATGAACCGTGAACTTCCAGATCTTCAAGTTGGATTTATAAAAGACAGAGGAACCAGAGATCAAATGGCCAGCATCCTTTGGATTATTAAAAAAGTAAAAGAGTTCTAGAAAAACATATACTTCTGCTTTATTGACTATGCCAAAGCCTTTGACTTTGTGGATCACAACAAACTGTGATGGAAATACCAGACCACCTTACGTGCCTCCTGAGAAATCTGTATGCAAGTCAAGAAGTAACAGTTAGAACCGGACATGGAACAACAGACTTGTTCCAAATTGGGAAAGGAGTGCATCAAGGTTGTATATTGTCACCCTGCTTAACTTATATGTAGAGTACATCATGCAAAATGCCAGGCTGGATGAAGCACAAGCTGAAATCAAGATTGCCAGGAGAAATATCAATAACTAAAGATATGCAGATGACACCACAGACTTCACTTATGGCAGAAAGTGAAGAGGAACTGAAGAGCCTCTCGATGAAAGTGAAAGAGGTGAGTGAAAAAGCTGGCTTAAAATTCAACATTCAAAAAAAGATCATGGCATCCAGTCCCATACTTTCCTGGCAAATAGATGGAGAAACAATGCAAACAGTGACAGAATTTACTTTCCTGGGCTCCAAAATCACTGCAGATGGTAACTGAAGCCATAAAATAAAAAGATGCTTGCTACTTTGAAGAAAAACTATGACCAACCTAAACAGCATATTAAAAAGATGAGTCATCACTTTGCTGACAAAGGCCCATACAGTCAAAGCTATGGTTTTCCCAATAGTCGTGAATGGATGTGAGAGTTGGACCATAAAGAAAACTGAACACCAAAGAATTGATGCTTTTGAACTGTGGTGCTGGAAAAGTCTTGAGAGTCCCTTGGACTGCAAGGAGATTAGATCAGTCAACCCTAAAGGAAATCAATCCTGAATATTCATTGGAAGGACTGATGCTGAAGCTGAAGCTCCAACACTTTGGCCACCTGATGCGAAGGTGGCCGTTGGAAAAGACCATGATGCTGGGAAAGATTGAAGGCAGGAGGAGAAGGGGATGACAGATGATGAGATGGTCGGATGGCATCACTGACTCAGTGGATATGAGTTTGAACAGCCTCTGGGAGTTGGTGATAGACAAGGAAGCCTGGCGTGCTGCAGTCCATGGGCTTGCAAAGAGTTAGACAGGACTGAGTGATTGAACTGATAAGTTTAATCAGATTGTCTTTCTAACAATATCAGGAGTATTGGGGATTTTATGGCAGGAAGTTGGCTAATTTATGTGGGAGTGCTAAATGCTTAAGTGATGTATTTAATTTGACTTTTTGGATAGTGTTGAATTCCCAGAGTTGCTCTTTGTCTTTTTATTTATTTATTCTTTCATTTATTTATATCATTTTTGGCTGTGCTGGGTTTTCATTGCTGCATGGGCCTTTCTCTAGTTGTAGCAAGTGGGGCCACTTCTCTAGTTGAGGTGTGTGGGCCTCTAATAGCAGTGGTTTCTCTTATTGTGGAGTATGGGTTCTAAGGTGTGCAGACTTCAGTAGTTGCAGTTCATGAGTTCTGGAGCATAGGTTTAACAGTTGTGGCACATTGGCTTAGTTGTTCCACAGCCCGTGGGATCTTTCTAGATCAGGGATCAAACCCATAATTCTTTAATTGGCAGCCATATTCCTTACCACTGAGTCACCAAGGAAGACCCACCCTCTGTCTTTCCAAGTATGACAGATAAAGAACTCCAGAAGAGAGAGGAGGGCAAAAGTGAAGAACTGGAGAGAAGACACCTTTAAATTTTCTAAGATTTCACATATTTTTGCTTTTCTCAAAGAACACAATTTTCATTAGTTCTTCACTAGTCTCAGTCCTTCATTTAGCCTCGAAACTAATAAGTTATTCTGGGAAATGAGGTGAGAGCAAAAAACAAATAAAAATAAAGCACCAAACAGACAATGTATGATAAAGAAAATTAACAAGAAAACCAAGACTGTATGTCTAAAGTATCTAATATATGCCAAGAGGACATTATTTTATATCTGAATTAGGTGGTATGTCAAGTTATTTTAAGCACATAAGTAGCATAGTGGTGACACTTAGGATTAGACCTCATCAAAGTACAGGGCCCAAGATTTTTCACTGGTCTCAAAAAGGGGTTAAATCATACAAATTAGCATTTTTGTCTTGTTAGCATTTCCTAAAATAACTTTTCTCCTGAGAGAAATACATTTCAGTGTAGATCAGAACAAGCTCCACAAATGAGGCCTGAGATGTTGGTAAAGAAGAATGTCAAATATGAAATATAGATACTTCACCTGAAATGAAGTAAAAATGATAAGGAAATTCACAACAGCTTTACTTAGACAGTCCTTGTCAATGGAAATGGAACTAGAGCTAAAGTAAAACACTTTGAGATATTGCTGCACTATTTACTTTGATGGTGATACACTATATAACATAAAAATATACACCAATTCATGATAAATAAACTTTACCTCTAAATATGAGTTATGAGATTGGTTGGCATGATGGCAGAGTAGTCTTTGTGTTTTTCTTACAAAAACACAAAAATCAAAACTGACTGCTGAACAACCATCAAAGATCTACCAAAAAAGATATCCTGCACTCACTCAAAGACAAAGAAGTGGCAACAAGATGGTAGGAGGCACAATAATGATAAAATCAAACTCCATAACCAACAGATAGGCAATCCACAAACTGGTAAATAATTATGGCCAGAGAAATTCTTCCATAGAGGTGAAAGTTCTGAGCCTCCCATTAGGCTTTCCAGCCTGGGGATCTGGCAAGAGAAGGGGCCCCCAGAGAATCTGACTTTGAAGTCCAGTGGGCCTTAATTTCAAAAAGTCTGAGGACTGAGAAATATAAACTGTACTCTTGGAGGGCATACACATGGTCCTATGCATACCAGGACCCAGGGAAAAAGCAATGATATCATAAGAGACTGGTTCAGACATACCTACTAATATTTGAGGGTCTCCGTAAGAGGTAGGGAGTGGCTATGGCTCACTGCATGAACAAAGACACTGGCAGCAACAGTTTTGTCTAGTACAAATTGTGTGAAACCTCTTGGAAACCGCTATTTCCTTCACAAGACCTACCTCTATTCAACAGCCTCTAAGCTCTAGTGCTAGGGCACACCAGGCCAAACAACCAACAAGACTGAAACTCATATCCATCCATCGGTAGACAGGCTGCTTAAAGTCTCCCTAAGCATAGCCCCATCAGGGGGACAAGACACAGCTCCATTCACCAATAGGTAGGTTCAAGAAGCTTCCACTAAAAAGCCTACATAAGCCTATTAGACAGCCTCACCTGCAAGAGGGAAGAGAGCAGAAGCAAGAAGAACTGCAATCTTGGAGCCTGTGAAATGGAAACCACAATTACAGAAAGTTAGATAAAATGAGACAGTAGAGAAATGTGTCTGTGATGAAAGAATAAAATAAAACCCCAGAACAAGCAAGTGAAGTGGGGATAGACAATCTACTGGAAAAATAATTCAGAGCAATGATAGTGAAGATGATCCAAGATCTAAGAAAAATAATGTCTTGCCTGGAGAATCCCACGGACAGAGAGCCTAGCTGGCTACAGTCCATGGGGTCACAAAGATTCAGACAGTACTTAACAACTAAACAACAACAGCAAAGCTAATACAATGAAGAGAAGTGTCAAAATTATTATTTTAAATCTTTATATATATATATATATATATATATATCGTAATTCAACAAAAACAGCTCTCTCACTCTCTTTCTGTCTCTTTCTCTTTATTCTTCCTTTCCTCCCTCCTTTCTCTCTGCCCACATATTCATCTCACTTTTGACATTCTACCAAATTTCAATTAAGGGAAACAAGTTTGTAGATGAAGAAAAAAAGAATGGAGACACAGATCAAGAAGGTGCTAAAAAGTTTAACAAAGAAAAAAGAATAAAGTTCAAAAATATAATAATGGAAATGAAAAATATACTGGAAGAAATTAATAGCAGAGTAATTAAGGCAAAAGAATGAAAAGTGGGCTGAAACATAGAATGGTAGACATCATTCTACAGAACAAAGAAAAAAATAAGAATTTTTTAAAATGAGGACAGCTTCAGACACCTGTGGGACAATATTAGAAGCAACAACATTTGCATTATAATCATTATAGGGGTCCTAGAAGGGGAAAATAAAGAAAAGAACTTTAAAAAATGTGTTTAAAGAGATAATAGCTGAAAACTTCCTAAACATGGGGAACAGAAAACAAGTTCAGGAAATACAGAGGGTCCCAGGCAGGATAAACCCAAAGAGAAGCATGCCAAGACACATAGTAAGCAAGCTGACAAAAATTAAAGACAAAGAAAAAATAAGGAAAACAATAAGGAAAAAGAAGAAAATAACATAAAAAGAAATCACATTCAGAGGAAACAAATAGCATACAAAGGAATTCCTATAAGCTTTATGTTGATTTTTCAGCAGAAAATCTAGAGGTCAAAAGAAGTGGCATAATACATTTGAAGTGATGAAAGGGAAGAATCTACAACCTAGAATACTCTGCACAGCAAGGCTCTGATTTGGATTCAATGTAGAAATAAAAAGCTTTATGAATAAGAAAAAGCTAAGAGAAATCAGTACACCATATCAGCTTTTAAAAAAATTTTTATTTATTTATTTTAATTGGAGGCTAATTACTTTACATATTTCAGTGGTTTTTTGCATACATTGACATGAATCAGCCATGGGTGCACATGTGTCCCCCAGCCTGAACCCACCCCACCTCCCTCCCCAACCCATCCCTCAGGGTCGTCCCAGTGCACTGGCCCTGAGCTCCCGTCTCATGCATCAAACCTGGACTGGCAATCTATTTCACATATGGCAATATACATGTTTCAATGCTATTCTTTCAAATCATCCCACCCCTTCTCCCACAGAGTCCAAAAGTCTGTTCTTTACATCTGTGTCTTTTTTGCTGTCTCGCATATAGGGTCATCGTTACCATCTTTCTAAATTCCATATATATATGCATTAATATACTGTATCGATGATTTTCTTTCTGACTTACTTCACTCTGTATAATAGGATCCAGTTTCAGCCACCTCATTAGAACGGATTCAAATGCATTCTTTTTAATAGCTGAGTAATATTCCATCATGTATATGTATCATGCTTTCTTATCCGTTCATCTGCTGATGGACGGATAGGTTGCTTCCATGTCCTAGCTATTGTAAACAGTGCTGCTATGAACGTTGGGGTACATGTGTCTCTTTCAATTCTGGTTTCCTCGATGTGTATGCCCAGCAGTGGGATTGCTGGGTCGTATATCAGTTCTATTTCCAATTTTTTTAAACAAATCTCCACACTCTTCTCCATAGTGGCTATACTAGTTTGCATTCTTACCAACAGCGTAAGAGGTTTCCCTTTTTTCTTCACCCTCTCCAGCATTTATTGTTTGTTGACTTTTTGATAGCAGCCATATATGGATTGGCATGAGATGGCACCTCATTGTGGTTTTGATTTGCATTTCTGATAATGAATGATGTTGAGTATCTTTTCATGTATTTGTTAGCCATCTGTATGTCTTCTTTGGAGAAATGTCTGTTTAGTTCTTTGGCCCATTTTTTTATTGGGTTGTTTATTGGGTTGGTATTGAGCTGCATGAGCTGCTTGCATATTTTTGAGATTAATTTTTTGTCGGTTGCTTCATTTGCTATTATTCTCTCCCATTCTGAAGGCTGCCTTTTCACCTTGCTTATAGTGTCCTTCGTTGTGCAAACCTTTTAAGGTTAATTAGATCCCATTTGTTTATTTTTGCTTTTATTTCCATTACTCTGGGAGGTGGGTCATTGAGGATCCTGCTCTGATTTATGTCAGAGAGTGTTTTGCTTATGCTGAAGGAATTTCCCTAAGCAGAAAAGAAAAGGCCATGACTGAAAACAATGGATGGAAAAGCTCAGGCAAACATAAAGTAAATATAGGAGATCACCTACATATAAATGTAGTATGTAAACCAGTAAGAGTGAAGAGAGTACAAATGTAAGATATTGGAAATGCTTTTGAATTTAAAAAACAACAACTTAAAATCTTGTTTTTATATAGATTGCTATTTTAAAAAATCTCATGGTAGCTACAGATCAAAAATCTACAATTGATACACACATACAAAAGCAAAAGGAATCCAAATACAACACTAAATTTAGTCATCAAATCACAAAAGAGAAAGGGGAGATGAAAGATGTACAAAAACAAATCCAAAGTGATTAACAAAATTAGAATAAAATATACATATTGAATTTGCTGGCAGTGAAGGAGACTCAGATTCGATTCCTGGGTTGGAAAGATCCCCTGGAGATGAGAATGGAAACCCACTTCAGTATTCATGCCTGAAGAATTCCATGGACAGAGGAACATGGAGAGCAACAGCCCATGGGGTTCCAAAGAGTCTGACAACATTGAGCTACTATCACACATACAGACAATGATAATTATCTTAAATGGAAATGGTTTTAACGCTCCAAAAGACAAAGCCTTGCTGAATGGATAGAAAATAAGACCCCTATAAATGCTCTCTGCAAGAAACCAACCTGAGATATAAGGAAACATACAGAATGAAAGGAAGGGGATGTAAAAAGGTATTCCATGAAAAAAGAAACCAAAGAAATATGGAGTAGCAAATACTCATATCAGAAAAAAATAGGATTTCAAATAAAGACCATTAAAAGAGACAAAGAATACCACATAATCAATGTGGTGATGATCAAATGATTTTTAAGAAGATATAACAATTATAAACATATATGTACTCAACAAGGGAACACATCATTATATAAAACAAATGCTAACAGCATAAAGGAGAAATCACTAGTAACACAATAATAATGGGGAGGCTAACAACCCACTTTTATCAATGGACAGATCATCCAGAAAGAAAATCAAAAGGAAACACAGACTCTAAATGAAATATTATATCAAATGGACTTAATTTCAAACTAGAGAGAATTTCATCCAACAGCAGCAGAATATACATTCTTATCACATGCACATGGAAAATTCTCCAGAATTAATCACATGCTGGATCACAAAGTGAGCTTTGGTAAATTTAAGAAAATTTAAAAAAAAAATTATCAAACATTTTTTTCTGAGCACAACACTATGAGATTAGAAGTCAACTGCAAGGGGAGAAAAACTGTAAAAAACCACAAGCACATTGAGTCTAAACAATATGTTACTAAATAACTGACATTCACAATCACAGAAAGCTAACCAAAATGATCACATGTATCACAGCCTTGTGTAACTCAATGAAGCTATGAGCCATGTCATGTGGGGTTGCCCAAAATGTATGAGTCATGGTGAAAAATTCTGACAAAATCTTGTCCACTAGAGAAGAGAATGGCAAATCACTTCAGTATTCTTGACTTGAGAACTTCATGAAAAGTATGAAAAGGCAAAAAGGTATGACATTGCCAGGGTGGTAGGTGGCCAGTAGGCTACTGGGGAAGAGAGGAAGAAAAGATCCAGAAAGAATGAAGAGGCTGGGTCAAAGCAGACATGAAGCTTATGTGTGGATATGTATGGTTGTGAAAGTAAAGCCCAATGCTGTAAAGAACAATATTGCATAGAAACATGGAATGATAGATACATGAGTTAAGATAAATGAGACAAGGTCAAGCAGATGGCAAGAGTGAACATTGACATTTTAGGAATCAGTGAACTAAAAAGCATGAGAATGGGCTAATTTAATTCAGATGTCCATTATATATACTACTGCTGGCAAGAATCCCTGAGAAGAAATGGAGTAGCTCTCATAGTCAACAAAGGTGTCCAAAATGTAGTATTTGGGTGCAACCTCATAAATCACAGAATAATCTCAATTCATTTTCAAGGCAAACTATTCAACATGAGAGTAATTAAAGTCTATGTCCCAATCACCAATGGCAAAGAAGCTGAAATTGAACAATTTTAGAAAGACCTACAAGACCTTCTAAAACTAACAACAACAACAACAAAATGTCTTTTTAATAATAGAGAATCGGAATGCGGAAGTAGGAAGGCAAGAGATAAAAGAAGTAACAGGAAAGTTTGGCCTTGGAGTACAAAATGAAGGAGGCAAAGGCTAATAGTGTTTTGCCAAAAGAACACACTAGTCACAGAAAACATCCTCTTCCAACAACATAAGAGGCTATTCTACATGTGGACATCAAGAGATGGTCAATACTGAAATCAGATTAATTACATTGTTTACAGCTGAAGATAGAGAAGCTCGATACTGTCAGAAAAATAAGACCTGGAGCTGAATGTGGCTCAGATCATGAGCTCCTTATTGAAAAATTCACATTTAAATTGAAGAAAATAGGGAAAATCCCTAGACCATCCAGGTAATACCTAAATTAAATTCCTTATGATTATACAGTGGAGGTTACAAAGAAGTTCAAGGGATAATATCTGGTAGACAGAGTGCTTGAAGAACTATGGACGAGGTTTATAACAACTGTGAAGGTGGTGACCAAATCCATCCCTAAGAGAAAGAGATGCAAGAAGACAAAGTACTTATCTAAAGAAGCCTTACAAGTAGCTGAAAGAAGAAGAGAAGAAAGGAAAAGGTAAAGAAGAAAGGAAATGATGTACCAAACTGAATGTAGAGCTCCAGAGAAGAGCAAGGAGAGATAAGACAGCCTTATTGAGTGAACAATGCAAAGAAATAGAGGGAAACAATAGAATGGGTAGTTAAGATCTCTTCCAAGAAATTTGGAGATATGAAGGGAACATCTAATGCAAAGGTGAGCACAATGAAGAACAGAAACAACAAGGACCTAACAAAAGCAGAAGAGACTAAGAAGAATGGAAAGAACACACAGAAAACTCATACAGAAAAGGTCTAAATAACCCAGATAACCACAATGGTGTAGTCACTCACCTAGAGCCAGACATCCTGGAATATGAAGTCAAGTTGGCCTTAGGAAGCACTATTATGAGCAAGCTAGTGGAGGTGATGGAATTCCAGCTGAGCTATTTCAAACACTAAAGGATGCTGCTGCTAAAGTGCTGCATTTCATATGCCAGCAAATTTGGAAAACTCAGTAATGACCATAGGAGTGGAAAAGGTCAGTAGTCCTTCCAATCCCAAAGAAAGGCAACACCAAAGAATGTTCAAAATACCACACAACTGTGCTCATTTCACATGATAGCAAGGTTATGATCAAATCCTTCATGCTAGGTTCAACATTACTTGAACCAAGAACTTCCTGAAGTACAATCAGGATTTAAACAAGGCAGAGGAACCAGAGATCAAATTGCCAGCATTTGTTGGATCATAGAAAAAGCAAGAGAATTTAAAAAAAAAAAAAAAAAAAAACTTCTGCTCCATTATCTACATTAAGATTTTGACTATGTGCATCACAACAAACTGGATAACTCTTAAAGAGATGGTAATTCCAAACTAACTTACCTGTCTCCTGAGAAATCTGTACAGGACAAGAAGCAACAGTTAGAACTGGACAAGGAGCAATGGACTGGTTCAAAATTGGGAATGAAGTATGTCAAGGCTCTATATTGTCAGCTTGCTTATTTAACTTATATACAGAGTACATAAAGTAAAATGCTAGGCTGGATGAAGCATAAGATGGAATCAAGATTGCTTGAAGAAATATCAGCAAACTCAGTTATGCATGTGAAACCACTCTAATGGCAGAAAATGAAGAGGGACAGAGTCTCCTGATAAAGGTGAAAGAGGAGAGTGAAGAAGCTGAATTAAAACTCAGCTTTCAAAAAAACAAAGACTATGGCATCCAGTCCCATCACTTAATGACAAATGGGTAGGGAAAAAGTGGAAACAGTGACAGATTCTATTTCCTTGGGCTCCAAATTCACTGAGGACGGTGACCTCAGCCATGAAATTCAAAGATGATTGCCCCTTGGAAGGAAAACTATAACAAACCCAGTGTACTAAAAACAGAGACAACAGTTTGGCAACAAACATCTACATTGTCAAAACTCTGGTTTTTCTAGTAGTCATGTATGGACATGAGAGCTGGACTATAAAGAAGGCAGAACACCAAAGAATTGATGCCTTCAAACTGTGGTGTTGAAGAAGACTTCTGAAAGTCTTATGGACAGCAAGAAGATCAAACTAGTCAATTCCAAATGAAATCAACACTGAATCCTTGTGAATATTCATTGGAATGTCTAATGCTGAAGTTGAAGCTCCAGTATTTTCATCATCTCATGTGAACAGCCAACTCATAAGAAAAGCCCCTGATGCTGGGAAAGATTGAGGTTAGAAGGAGAAGAGGGCATTAGAGGATGAGGTGTCTGGATGGCATCACCAATGCAATGGACGTGAACTTGGGCAAACTTCAGGAGATGGGAGAACAGGGAGGTCTGGTGTACTGCAGTCCATGGGGTTGCAAATAGTTGGACATGACTGGCCAACTGAGCAACAACCAGCCATTTCCTGTCCTAATTACACTCAAGGAACCCCAAGTATTAATAACTGTGGCGGGGCCAATCTGTCTATTTCCTTTTAGACACCAGGAAAATTTTCTCAGTGCTCACTATAGTCCCTCATCTGCCCTGCTCCCAATTCTCTACCATAATGGGGCTATCTGGATGAGCCAAATGTTATTATTTCGGTTGTCCTCTAAGCTACAACTGGAACTCTGTGCTATTTTCTCAGGAGTTTCTCACTTTTTCTGCACAGAGATATACTGAGCAAAGTCCAGGCTTCTGTTTTCATGAATATGGAACCTGCTCTTTATCTCCCATTAATTGGATAGAACGCAAATCCTAGAGTGTGGGGTGATGGAAAAACTGTGGATTGAGCACAAAATGCTGTTCCTGTTATTGTCAAGTTCAAAGACCCTCACCTATTTCCACTTCAAATGAAGTATCCACTAAAGCCCGAGGTTAAAGAAGGGTTAAAATCCATCATCCCCTGGCTATGATTTTAAGACAACTGAAGGGATTCCTAGGCATTGCAGGCTATTGCCACATTTGAATTCTGGGTTATGGGGGACTTTGTGGTCCTTTATATAAACTTATAACTTAAACTCAACAGGCCAAGACTGATAGGCTTATTTGGTCACCAGAGACTCAAAAGGCTCTTGCTTCTGCTAAGTCACTTCAGTCGTGTCTGACTCTGTGCGACCCCATGGACTGCAGCCTACCAGGCTTCTCCGTCCATGGGATTCTCCAGGCAAGAACACTGGAGTGGGTTGCCATTTCCTTCTCCAATGCATGAATGTGGAAAGTGAAAGTGAAGTCACTCAGTCATGTCTGACTCTTAGCAACCCCATGGACTCAGCCTACCAGGCTCCTCCATCCATGGGATTTTCCTGGCAACAGTACTGGAGTGGGGTGCCATTGCCTTCTCTCTCACATATCCCTACTTTAAGCCTGACCACAGGATTAGAGTTTAATCTGTGTGTTACTGAAAGAAAAGGTATGACCTTGGAAGTCATGACACAACCTTGAGGGCCTCACCAGCAACCTATAGCTTACCTAAGTAGAAAATTAGATATAGTGGCCTGGAGCAGACCACATTGTTTAAGGGTAATTACTGCTATTGCTTTACTAGTGCTTGAAGCTCTTAAGTCTATTGATGGGTGAAATCTTAACTGATTTCTCATGATGTGGATAGAATCTTAAATTCTAAAGATCAGAGTGACAGTGGCTCCACCTTTAAAGGTGCTGTAACTCAAGTGGTGTCAAAAGCTCAAGGAATAGAATATCACTTATACTGTTCCTGGAGAACCCAATCTTCAGGAAAGATTAAAAAGTCTAATGACATTATTCAGAGGATGTCTCTATGGCACACCGATTTTGTGCAGATATTGCCGTAGATCCTGAAGCCTTAGAATTAACTAGCTATGTGACTCAACTTAGAGCCTTTCAACAGACATTGCAAGAACTCCATCTATAGTCGGTATAATTTCTGGGTCTCTGGAGTACTCACCTCCATATCAATTGAAGGTTTAACATAGTGGATATCTCCACTTCAGGGACAGGACTTTCTTCGACTCTTGAATACCTTCACAAAAAGCAATCACATGTAATGCCTCCTCTTAATCAGATGACATCCAGCAATCCTAAAATGGAGAGTACCTTCACTTCAGTTCAGTTCAGTCATTCAGTTGTGTCCAATTCTTTGCAACCCCATGGACTGCAGCACACCAGGCCTCCCTGTCCATCACCAACTCCAGGAGCTTGTTCAAACTCAAGTCCATTGAGTCAGTGATGCTATCCAATCATCTCATCCTCGGTCATTCCCTTCTCCTCCTGTCTTCAATCTGTCCCAGGATCAGGGTCTTTTCCAAGGAGTCAGTTCTTCACATCAGGTGGCCAAAGTATTGGAGTTTTAGCTTCAGCATCAGTCCTTCCAATGAATATTCAGGGCTGATTTCCTTTAAGATGGATTGGTTTGATCTCCTTGCAGTCCAAGGGACTCTCAAGAGTCTTATCCAACACCACAGTTTAAAAGCATCAGTTCTTCGGTGCTCAGCTTTCTTTATGGTCCAACTCTCACATCCATACATGACTACTGGAAAAAACATAGCTTTGACTAGACAGACCTTTGTTGGCAAAGTCTTGTCCCTGCTTTTTAATATGCTGTCTAGGTTTGTCATAACTTTGCTTCCAAGGAGCAAACGTGTTTTATTTCATGGTTGCAGTCACCAACTGCAGTGATTTTGGAGCCCAAGAAAGGAAAGTCTGTCAGTGTTTCCATTATTTCCCCATCTATTTGCCATGAATTGATGGGACTGTATGCCATGATCTTAGTTTTTCAAATGTTGAGTTTTAAGCCAGCTTTTTTACTCACCTTTTTCACCTTCATCAAGAGGCTCTTCTATGGGCATAATGTGACTTTTAATTTTGATTATGTTTTTTATTGTTGCTGCATGCTCCCTACATCAGTAAGTGTGTAGCTGGATTTGTTTCTAACAATCTAAAAGCTTTTAGGTTACAGATGATTGATCATGACTCTATGATTTCTACAGCTTCCTCCAACAATTACCTGGGGCCCTGGATTAGATACCCTCAATATGAAGGTGAGGAGAATATGCTGCCTCAACAATTTAGGGTCTGTGCCCCTGGCCATCAGAAAGTGGCTACAAAATGGGAATGATGCCCCTTTCCCTGGCAGCCATATTCTCCTAAAAGAAAAAGGGAGAAATGAGGGAGTTAATTCTTAGATAGGTTGATAAGGAGTCTGAGGCCCTCAAAGAGGAGAAAGGGGTCCCAGTCCCTTGAGGAGGAGAAAAGGACAAACCATTTTTTTCATACATTCTTTAGTCTTAGTCACATAAAACAGTTTTTCTTTAACCCCAGAGCTAATGATTACACAACAAAACAACACATTTTGTTCAAGGGATGTATTTCCTTAAGATCTGTACTAATGATTGTATAACAACAATGTATCTTGCTTGAGGACATGTTTCTCCTTAATAGTGACCTTCTGAATAATCCTACTATCTTAAAATGTATGTTGTGGGAGTGGATCTGGTAATACCTTTCTATTGTTAGTTCCAGTCCTGTTATCTTAAGATATTTGTTGTAGGATTGGGTCTGGTAAGACATTTCTATTGTTAGTAACCAACTGTAAAAAGTATAATAAGGCCTTGATAAGACTAGTGAGTGGGGCATTCTCTGCCCACTTCTGATGTCTATGTCAGAAGCTTTCCCTATCCCTTTTTTCACTGTAATAAAATTCTGCTACACAAAAGTTCTGAGTGATCAAGCCTCATCTCTGGTCCTGAAGCTAAATTCTTCTCGTGGGAGGTCACAAATCCAACACTGTTCACCTAACAATTGATTATGCCCAGGAGCAATAGGAGAAGGCGGTTTACCATCAGAGGTTCTTACTCCTGTTCATGACTTCCCCTCCTCTTCTATGTTGCCACTTCCTCTGACCACCAGCTTGGAACCTGTTACCATATTTTAACTAACTAACATTTCCCCCTCAAGAGATGCTAGGTCCAGTCCTTTCAGAATAGAGGTGCCCAGTTCTCTCTGGCTACTTCCTGCTTAGCTGGGATGGCAAGGGGTGTTGGCCCTCCTCCTCTCGCTATCTTTAGGCCTCAGGGTCCTCATGGCAGTGTCCATCTAGAGAATAGCAGTAGATCCCATCTCTAGTTAGCTGTAGTTATGTGTATCACCTCAGCAACATTATTTTATAATTTGGTGACCAAGGCAGAAATAAAATGGATTAAACAACTGATAATGCACAGAGCAATCATAAGCAGAATTAGTATGGTGACAATAGGGGTCAGCAAGGTCAATAGCCATTTCCAAACCCTTCCCCTCCAAGAGGAGAGCCCATAGAAATCTGGAGGCTTCCCTGCTTGATCTTAGAGATCTTGGATAATCTGTATGTTCTTTTCGAGAACCAAAAGACTTTCTTCTACTTTATTCAAGGTGTTCACCCAAAATCAGCAGATCTCACTTAGGATAGCACAGGTTCTTCCTTGTTTTGTAGTCCAAAGATCTATAGCTCACCTATTTTTGAGTATTACCTGTGTCAAACCATCAGTGGATTTTTGTTGTTCCTCTGGCAGTGACAGCGTCACTTTCCATCCTTGTTGCATCATCAATGAAATATTTATTACTGACCTCTTGAGAAGAGAGTTTCCCTAGTGGCTCAGATGGTAAATAATTTGCCTGCAATGAAGGAGAACTGGGTTTGATCCTAGGTTGGGAATATCTTCTAGAGAAAGGAACAGCTATTCTTGACTGGAGAATTCCATGAACAGAGGAGCCTGACAGGCTACAGTCCATGGCATTGCAAAGAGTTGGACACAACTGAATGACTTTCACTTACTTCTTGAGAAGAGGGATTCCCATAAACCAAGTGAATCCTATGGTGTGTTCCTATAGTGTGGCTATAATATATCCTACCGCCATCTCTCTAGGATGGGATTATCATGGACATGTCATCTCAAATCAGATGGTAATGGGTAAAAGGGGAAGGAGCACCTGTGCTGATATGTGGCTTTTCCCATCACCCATTCTAGGAATGAACTCAGATTTGAGAGTGCCCCTGAAATTGGTTCAATTTGTTTAGCTAAAGCTAAACAACTTGGAGCAGAAACAAGACTCTCAAAACAGTCAGAACTATTGCACAGATCCCATACCAATGAACTGGGTTATGAGGTATAGAGTCTTCCCACATTGAAAATAATATCTTGTTCCCACCAAGATTTCCTCTAGATGTGAGCTGACCTGAGATTTTAGGTTATGCCTTGTTTGGGTGAGACTTCATCCTGTATGTTGAATGTGGACCTGGACCGGGTGATGGTACCCCCATTTGGTATACCCTGTCACTATTGGGGGCTATTTTTTGTATGCGTGAAGCATTGTCTTCTTTTGACAAATGGGGTTTCAGAAAATGAGTAAAATAATGTTTCTGGAGTGATGTATGTATTGGTTAGAGTGCCAATGTTTTGCTGTGTACCCAGGTCCACAAGCTTGATCAGAGTTATGGGAATTAGCTCCCCATATGCCCCCAGATCCATCCCCAATCTCAACTTGGACAGATCTATGTAGTTATATGCTGGCATCTACAAACCAGGTTCCATCATTATTGTTAGAGAATCTATTAATTTTGTTGTAGGTCACAAAATCCTATACATATGTATGACTTTTTGCATCTCCCCCGACAAGGAGTGCCCAGCCCCAGGAGTTGACAGTCTAGTTTTGGTATAAATTTATTCCTCTGATTCTCATCTTTCCATCTGGGATGAACCCTCTGAGAGTTCAGGTTCTTGTTTTGGTGTTTCTGAACCTGGAGCCACACAGTCAGGAAGAGATCCATATCTCCATAGTCCAGTTACAGTGGACAGATAAACCAAGGGCCCCATTGAAGAGATCATGAGACATCTTCATGAGTGGTTTTCCATTTTGCCAGGGATGACTCATAAAGTGTATAGGGACAATACCATACATTGTTTCAACATTTCCAACATTTGGGATACTATTTCCTTTTGAGTAAACAGAACTTAACATTGACCTGTGTTAGATCAGCAAAGGGTACAGGGATAGCCATTAAGGGGTCTTTAAGTAAGTCATCATGCTACATCATCACATTTCTGATGCCTGGATCAGGGCACACCTAACAGTCAGACCTGTTGAGGGACTTTGTGACCTCAGTGATGGCCAGGCTCAAGGGGTGTATGTAAACCAGTGAGGCAGACCAGAAAGAAGTACCACATCATGGCATCTAGCATATGGAGCTTATAAGGATCTGAATGTTGATGTATGGCAAAACGAATACAATATTGTAAAGTAATTAGCCTCCAATTAAAACAAATAAATTTATATTAAAAAAAAAAACAAACATAGAACAAGTTCCCTTGGAATAAGCAAACAACAAATGTGACTCTAATAAAGTATAGGCAGAGCAGTAGACTTACAAGAAATTCAGTTCTCTGGATGTTCATCAGGATGGCACTTAACAGTTATATATAGTTTTGAATAGGTATTGAAGGTCTCCCAAGGGCTTGCAGGTATACTGGATACATATATATATATATATATATATATATATATATATTTTTTTTTTTTTTTTTTCCTTCCATGGCTTGACTCAAGAGTGGTGTATCCAGGAGTCATACTCTGGTACTTGACTGCTGTAGGGGTAGAAAGTATTACAGAGTATGACCCCTTCTATATGGGCTGGAGTTGAGCCTTTGGGGATCCATCTTTCCACATCTTGATTAGGACTTGGGCCCCTGGGGTCATATAAAGATAATCCCTGAGTCCTCTGGGTCCTGGTTGACACCCCACAAGTGTATTTCTTGTTGGAATTGTCCAATGGCCACAGTGTAAGACTGAAGGGCCCAAGTCTCCAAGTCTAGAAGTGGTCATTAACATAGACAAAACATTTCTCATATAGCATCTCACAGGGGGCTGAGACCTATCTGTTCTTTAGGACCAATGCAAGTGTGGAAGAGGGCAACTGGCAAAGTCTCTTTCCATCAGAGAGAAGGTTTCTGGGCTATCTTTTTATTGATGATTTTAAAAATTGGTTAGCTGTTTATTTATTTATTTTTTTTAGGTTTAATCATTGTGGCTTTAATTAAAATTTAAATAACATCAGTTGCTCTAGTTGCTGTTTTTTTACTCTTCAGGGATTCCAGTCATTTTTAAGATTGTGTCTTGGGTGCTGATGCAAGTCTTTGGTTAACAAGGATAGTTTCATTGTTTGGAAGAGGAAGTTCCAATCATTTGGGCCATTTCTAGTTTCACTGAATTTATTTGTGCCACTTTGCGTGCATGCGTACATATGTGATTTCCAAGGTAGATTTCCAAGACTTTCTCATCCGTTATTTTGTTTTAATTACCTTTCCTGATTTCCTGAAGGATGAGGTGAAGACTAGTTTTTGTATTTTCCTTTCTTTTTATTTTTTATAATGCCAGTCCAGGTTCAATGCACGATGCTGGATGCTTGGGGCTGGTGCACTGGGACGACCCAGAGGGATGGTATGGGGAGGGAGGAGGGAGGAGGGTTAAAAAGAAAAAAAAAAAAAGAAAATACTTTTAAAATCCTCAGGAAAGCAAAATATGATAGTCAAAAAAAAATAAAAAAAAATAAAAATTGGTTAGCTGTTTATATTTCTGCTGAAGACTGAGGCCTCCTTGCACAGTGAAGGTGATAGATAATACCCAATGCTTTGGAAACCCCTTGGGTCACTTTAGAAGTAAATGATGTACCGTTGTCACTTTGTAGAGCCCTGAGTAAACTAAATATTGGAATATTTCATGGAGCAGCTTTTTTTTTTTTTTTTAACTACCTTTTCAGTCTTTTCAGTTTGGATGAGAAAGCCTTCAATCCACCCTATACAGGTATCTACCATGACAAGTAGATACTTATATCCTTGAAAGGCCATGATCTAGATGAAGTCTATCTGCCAGTCCTCCCCTGGGTATGCTCCCCACCACTGGAGAGGTAGGGCCAACTATGGTTTTTGAGCTCCTTGGGGTTTATTTAGTTGGTAAGTGGGACATGAAGAGATTTCCTGCCTTTGGGTTGTTTGAAAGGGCTTTATCCCCAGATGATTGGTGGTGTGTAGGGACTTAACCAGTGCATCTTCTTGGCAAAACTCTATTAGTCTTTGCCCTACTTCATTCCGTATTCCAAGGCCAAATTTGCCTGTTACTACAGGTGTTTCTTGACTTCCTACTTTTGCATTCCAGTCCCCTATAATGAAAAGGACATCTTTTTTTGGTGTTAGTTCTAAAAGGTCTTGTAGGTCTTCATAGAACTGTTCAACTTCAGCTTCTTCAGCGTTACTGGTTGGGGCATGGACACTGGTTGGGGCACAGTTGGATTACTGTTATATTGAATGGTTTGCCTTGGAAACAAACAGAGATCATTCTGTCGTTTTTGAGATTGCATCCAAATACTGCATTTCAGACTCTTTTGTTGACCATGATGGCTACTCCATTTCTTCTCAGGGATTCCTGCCCACAGTAGTAGATATAATGGTCATCTGAGTTAAACTCACCCATTCCAGTCCATTTTATTTCACTGATTCCTAGAATGTTGACGTTCACTCTTGCTATCTCTTCCAATTTGCCTTGATTCATGGACCTGATATTCCAGGTTGCTATGCAATATTGCTCTTTACAGCATTGGACCTTGCTTCTATCACCAGTCACATCCACAGATGGGTATTCTTTTTGCTTTGGCTCCATCCCTTCATTCTTTCTGGAGTTATTTCTCCACTGATCTCCAGTAGCATACTGGGCACCTACTGACCTGGGGAGTTCCTCTTTCAGTATCCTATCATTTTGCCTTTTCATACGGTTCATGGGATTCTCAAGACAAGAATACTGAAGTGGTTTGCCATTCCCTTCTCCAGTGGACCACATTCTGTCAGACCTCTCCACCATGACCTGCCCATCTTGGGTGGCCCCACAGGCATGGCTTAGTTTCACTGAGTTAGACAAGGTTGTGGTCCTAGTTTGATTAGATTGACTAGTTTTCTGTGAGTATGGTTTCAGTGTGTCTGCCCTCTGATGCTCTCTTGCAACACCTACTGTCTTACTTGGGTTTCTCTTACTTTGGATGTGGGGTATCTCTTCACGGCTGCTCCAGCAAAGTGCAGCCGCTGCTCCTTACCTTGGGCGAGGGGTATCTCCTCACTGTTGCCCCTCCTGACCTTGAACGTGGACTAGCTCCTCTAGGCCCTCCTGCGCCCGGGCAGCCACCGCTCCTTGGATGTGGGGTTGCTCCTCTCGGCCACCGCCCCTGGACTCGGACGTGAGATGGCTCCTCCCAACTGCCGCCCCTGACCCTGGACTTGGGTAGCTGCTCTCAGCTGTTTCTGTGCCGCCGCAGCCTGGCACTCTCGGCTGCTGCCCCTGACCTCAGACATGGGGTAACGCCACTTGGCCGTGGCCCCTTGGGCATGGGGTCTTCCCAGCTTCTGTCCCTGACCTCGGATGTGGGGTAGCTCCTCTAGGCTGCACTAAGTGCGCCGGTCGCAGCCACTAGCTGTGTGAAATCCTGAGTACTGCTCTCATTGGAAAGGCCATGCTAATAGAGTTTTGCCAAGAAAATGCACTGGTCATAGCAAACACCCTCTTCCAACAACACAAGAAAAGACTCTGAACATGGACATCACCACATGGTCAACACCGAAATCAGATAGATTATATTCTTTGCAGCCAAAGATGGAGAAGCTCTATACAGTCAACAAAAATAAGACCAGGAGCTGACTGTGGCTCAGATCATGAACTCCTTATTACCAAATTCAGACTTAAAATGAAGAAAGTAGGGAAAACAACTACACCATTCAGGTATGACCTAAATCAAATCCCTTATGATTATACAGTGGAAGTGAGAAATAGATTTAAGGGCCTAGATCTGATAGATAGAGTGCCTGATGAACTATGGACTGGGGTTCGTGACATCGTACAGGAGACAGGGATCAAGATCATCCCCATGGAAAAGAATTGCAAAAAAGCAAAATGGCTGTCTGGGGAGGCCTTACAAATAGCTGTGAAAAGAAGAGAAGCGAAAAGCAAAGGAGCAAAGGAAAGATATAAGCATCTGAATGCAGAGTTCCAAAGAATAGCAAGAAGAGATAAGAAAGCTGTCCTCAGTGATCAATGCAAAGAAATAGAGGAAAACAACAGAATGGGAAAAGACTAGAGATCTTTTCAAGAAAATTAGAGATACCAAGGGAATATTTCATGCAAAGATAGGCTCAATAAAGGACAGAAATGGTATGGACCTAACAGAAACAGAAGATATTAAGAAGAGCTGACAAGAATACACAAAAGAACTGTACAAAAAAGATGTTCACAACCAAGATACTCATGATGGTATGATCACTGACCTAGAGCCAGACATCCTGGAATGTGAAGCCAAGTGGGCCTTAGAAAGCATCACTACAAACAAAGCTAGTGGAGGTGATGGAATTCCAGTTGAGCTATTTCAAATCCTGAAAAGTGATGCTATGAAAGTGTTGCACTCAATATGCCAGCAAATTTGGAAAACTCAGCAATGGCCACAGGACTGGAAAGATCAGTTTTCATTCCAATCCCAAAGAAAGGCAATGCCAAAGAATGCTCAAATGCACAGTTGCACTCATCTCACATGCTAGTAAAGTAACGCTCAAAATTCTCCAAGCCAGGCTTCAGCAATACGTGAACCGTGAACATCCAGATGTTCAAGCTAGTTTTAGAAAAGGCAGAGGAACCAGAGATCAAGTTGCCAACATCGACTGGATCATTGAAAAGGCAACAGAGTTCCAGAAAAACATCTACTTCTGCTTTATTGATTAGGCCAAAGCCCTTGACTGTGTGGATCACAATAAACTGTGGAAAATTCTGAAAGAAATGGGAATACCAGACCACCTGACCTGTCTCTTGAAAAATTTGTATGCAGATCAGGAAGTAACAGTTCAAACTGGACATGGAACAACAGACTGGTTCCAAATAGGAAAAGGAGTATGTCAAGGCTGTATATTGTCACCCTGCTTATTTAACTTCTATGCAGAGTACATCATGAGAAATGCTGGGCTGGAAGAAACACAAGCTGGAATCAAGATTGCTGGGAGAAATATCAATAACCTCAGATATGCAGATGACACCACCCTTATGGCAGAAAGTGAAGAGGAACTGAAAAGCTCGTTGATGAAAGTGAAAGAGGAGAGTGAAAAAGTTGGCTTAAAGCTCAACATTCAGAAAACGAAGATCATGGCATCTGGTCCTGTCACTTCATGAGAAATAGATGGGATAACAGTGGAAACAGTGTCAGACATTATTTTTTGGGGCTCCAAAATCACTGCAGATGGTGACTGCAGCCATGAAATTAAAAGACGCTTACTCCTTGAAAGGAAAGTTATGACCAACCTAGATAGCATATTGAAAAGCAGAGACATTACTTTGCCTACTAAGGTCCATCTAGTCAAGGCTATGGTTTTTCCAGTGGTCATGTATGGGTGTGATAGTTGGACTGTGAAGAAGGCTGAGTGCCGAAGAATTGATGCTTTTGAACTGTGGTGTTGGAGAAGACTCTTGAGAGTCCCTTGGACTTCAAGGAGATCCAAGCAATCCATTCTGAAGGAAATTAGCCCTGGGATTCCTTTGGAAGTAATAATGCTAAAGCTGAAACTCCAGTACTTTGGCCACCTCATACGAAGAGTTGACTCATTGGAAAAGACTGTTGCTGGGAGGGGTTGGTGGCAGGAGGAGAAGGGGACGACAGAGGATGAGATGTCTGGATGGCATCACTGACTCGATGGACGTGAGTCTAAGTGAACTCCGGGAGTTGATGATGGACAGGGAGGCCTGGCGTTCTGCGATTCATGGGGTCGCAAAGAGTCAGACATGACTGAGCGACTGAACTGAACTGAACTGAGGGACTTATCCAAACTCCATTGCAAATATCCAGGCAGAAAGAACCGTCCTTCCTTCTGGAACCACTCCATATAGTGTTGTCAGAAGCCCTCATTTGTAACCTTGAAGGTCTCATCTTCAGTATAAGAAGCAGTTTCCTATAAAAATAGTCTATGGAACTAAGATGTAACCACTGTTATGTCATTATTCTGAGTACTGCTCTCTTAGCTGCCTGATCATCTGCTTGGTTCCCCTGTGCCACTTCTGTACTCCCTTTTTGCTGTCCTCTATAGTGGGAGACTAAAACGTCAGCAGGCAGATGAACTGCCACCAAGAGCCTAAAGATCTGGCCATCATAGTTGACTGGGGACCCTGGAGTGGTCAGGTGACCCCTTTTCTTTCTCAATTAGCAGGGAGTGCGTATAATACCAGAAAGTCATAATTTGAGTCTGGTGCCGCTACTTTGTTCCAATTCCCCAGTTTTAAAGCTCATATCAGAGTTACAACCTCAGGCAATTGGGCTAAAGCTCCTGGTGGTAAAGGTTTAGCCTCTATGGTCTCGTGATTGGAGCTACCGGTATACCCTTCTCTCCTTTTCCCACCTAAAGCAAAGTTGCTTTCATCAGTGTATCAAATTTCCTCAGGATTGGTCAGAATGTTTTCCAATAATCCCTCTCAGGGCTAGTCTAATGGTCTAAAGTTGCTAAACAAGAGTGAAAGGGGAAAGAATCTTCTGGCAGGGGTAGGAGAGTAGCAGGATTGAGTGTCCCACAGAGGACTATGGTCAATCCCAGGTTTTCACTTAGCATTACTTGATATCTGAGGACCCTTCGATTTGACAGTCATAACTGGCCATTTCCACTTAGGAGACATTTTACATGGTGACTGGTTAAAAATAGTTACCTTGCCTCTGAGCAAAAGCATTTAGGCATTGTCTACTTGGACTCCTATGACAGCTAGGTTTCAAAGGCAGGGAGGCCAGCCACAGGCAATTGAATAGACCCTCTTAGAGAAGTAAAACACTAGGAGGGTTCAGGTCCCAGCCTTTGTGTTAACACTTTTAGTTCAGTTCGGTTCAGTTTAGTTGCTCAGTCGTGTCTGACTCTTTGCAACCCCATGGACTGCAGCACACCAGGCCTCACTGTCCATCACCAACTTCTGGAGTTTACTCAAACTCATGTCCATTGAGTCCGTGATTCCATCCAACCATCTCATCCTCTGTAATTCCTTTCTCCTCCCACCTTCAACCTTTCCCAGCATAAGGGTCTTTACTAATGAGTCAGTTCTTCACCTCAGGTGGCCAAAGTATTGGAGATTAAGCTTCAGCATCAGTCCTTCCAATGAACATTCAGTCAATTCATTTAGGATTGACTGCTATGATCTCCCTGCAGTCCAAGGAACTCTCAAGAGTCTTCTCCAACACCTTTTCCAACACCAGTGTTCTCCAACAGTTTTGAATTGATGTTCAAAATCATCAGTTCTTTGGCACTCAGCTTTCTTTAAAGTCCAGCTCTCACATCCATACATGACTACTGGAAAAAAACATAGCTTTGACTAGACTGACTTTTGCTGGCAAAGTAATGTCTCTGCTTTTTAATATGCTGTCTAGGTTGGTCATAGTTTTTCTTCCAAGGAGTAAGCATCTTTTAATTTCATGGCTGTAATCACCATCTGCAGTGACTATGGAGCCCCCAAAAATAAAGTCTGACACTGTTTCCACTGTTTCCCCATCTATTTCCCATGAAGTGATGGGACCAGATGCCATGATCTTCGTTTTCTGAATGTTGAGCTTTAAGCCAACTTTTTCACTCTCCTCTTTCACCTTCATCAAGAGGCTTTTTAGCTCCTCTTCACTTTCTGCCATAAGGGTGGTGTCATCTGCATATCTGAGGTTATTGATATTTCTCCTGGCAATTTTGATTTCAGCTTGTGCTTCTTCCAGCCCAGCATTTCTCATGATGTACTCTGTATATAAGTTAAATAAGCAGGGTGACAATATACAGCTATGATGTACTCCTTTGCTGATTTGGAACCAGTCTGTTGTTTCATGCCATTTCTAACTGTTGCTTCTGGACCTGCATACAGATTTCTCAGGAGGCAGGTCAGATGGTCTGGTATTTCCACATCTTTAAGAATTTTCCAGAGTTTGTTGTGATCCACACAGTCAAAGGCTTTGGCATAAAAGTCAATAAAGCAGAAGTAGATTATTTTTTGAAACTCTCTCTTTTTTTCAATGATCTAATGGATGTTGGGAATTTGGTCTATGGTTCCTCTGCCTTTTCTACCCATCTTGAACATCTGGAAGTTTATGGTTCATGTACTTTTGAAGACTGCCTTGGAAAATTTTGAGCATTACTTTACCAGTGTGTGAGGTGAGTGAAATTGTGCAGTAGTTTGAGCATTCTTTGGCATTGCCTTTCTTTGGAATTGGAATGAAAACACCTTTTCCAGTCTTGTGGCCATTGCTGAATTTTCCAGATTTGCTGACATATTGAATGCAGCACTTTCACAGCATCATTTTTTAGGATTTGAAACAGCTCAACTGGAATTTCATCACCTCTGCTAGCTTTGTTCATAGTGATGCTTCCTAAGGCCATACAGTCAGCACTCTTAAGGCTATCTCTTCTCTCTTGTGAACATACATTTGGTATGGTTTCTCTGCCTCAAGCAACTTTCACTCGGGCACCTGGATTAAGACCTACTATAGAGAAACTTCAGCCTTCTCCTGAGGATTTCCCTGTGCCAATGGAATTGAATTATCTCATCCTTTCAGGCTTTCATATAAGGTCTGGGCAATTAGGCCATAATTGGGTATCCAGATTCCGCAAAACCTGTTTAATCCTAAGAAGGTCCGCAATTGCTTTTGAATCATAGGGACAGGCAACTAGATAATTACCTTGTACTCAGTCAGATGACAGTCTCCTGGATAATTTGAACTCCCAGGTAAGTGACCTCAGTCTGGGCTCTCTGTGGTTTGGCACAAGAAACGTTATATCCCTGCTCTGCCAAAAAGTTTAGTATCTGAATCAGTTGTCATTGGGCTTCCCCTCTGTCTGTGGAGCAGATTAGCAGATCATCTACATATTACAATATTTTCTCATTTGGACCCAGGTTCAGGTCCAAGAGATCCCAGCTCAGAGCCTGTCTTCACAAGTGAGGGCTGTCTAAATCCCTGAGGTAATGTCATCCAAGGTAATTATTGGTGGTTATCTTCTGGAGCCTTCAGTAAAAATCAAAAATGTGCTGGGATTCCTTGGCCAGTGGTATGCCCCCAAAAAAAAAAAAAAAAAGTGTCCTTAAGGTCCAGAACTCTAAGACTTGGATGCGATTTCACCCAGGATGACATGGAGTTGGGAACCATCAGATGGAGGGGGATTACGGCCTCATTTATGATCCAGAGGTCTTGAACCATTCACCAGGTCCCATCCTTTTCCTTTACAGAGAGTATTGGGGTGTTACATGGCACATTAGTGGTGACCTATAGCCTGCAGGCAAAGAATCTGTCTATCATAGGTTGTCTTTCCTTAGCCTCTCTTTTGAGGGAATATTGTTTCCAGTTAGGGAAGTGAGTGGGATCCCAGGGAGTTATGACAAATGGTTCAGCTCAGTGTGCTCATCCTAGAGTCCCCTAGTCTCATACCTGGGGGTTAGCTCTGTCCTCCCATGGTCTCTGATCCCTTTTTGTTGGAGGTGCTGTTGTGGCTCCTCCTCTCTATTTGGGGGTTGTAGATCTTGGGGTCGGAGGATGGGTTAAAAAGTTCCCCATCATAAGAGTGGTTCCCAGTTTGGCAATTATGTCTCTTCCCAATAGAGGAGATACTCAGGAACCACTGGAAACTGATGGGAAAATATCTGACCATCCTAGCAACAGGGAAGTACCTAGGTGAATTGTTTTGTAACTGTTTTTCCTGTGGCACCCCAAATGGTAAATGTTTGGGGGAGAAAGTCTTCAGACTAGGAGGTCAAGACGGAGTAGGCAGCCACAGTGTCCATCAAAAACTTTTGGACCTATCTGCCACATCCAGTTGCACTCTTGGCTCCAGCCCCATGATGGCATAGTGGTTTTCTGGTGTGGGATGCTTCAGTCCTGCTGGACCATCATAGGGGAGGGCTTGGCATTTGACCTCAGGACTTTAGAGCCCCAAGGGCAGAGTGCCACCCAATGCCCCTATTGGTGGCATTTGTGAAAGGCCATTTTAGGTGTGCCACAATTCAGACATTCCTTAGTGCAATGCTCTGCCAGTCTACAGATTAGATATTTGTCTCATGTCTTGTCTTTCAAGGACTCAGGAATGGCTACTGGGTGCTCCTGGGCATGCCTTGTCTCCTTCCTTCTTTCTCTTTCTTGGGCCTTGACCTCCTTCTCCTGTTCTCTATTATAAATGGTATGGATTGCCATCTGGACTATTTCATCCAGGGAGACCATCAGATCTTGTAATTTCTGCAGCTTTATTTTTATATCTGAAGCACATTGGCACAGAAATTTGTCCCAATATCACTTGTCCCTCATAAGAGTCTAAGTCAAGCTTGGTGAAATTTTGGAGAGACTCTTAATATTTCTAAAGAGGAGATGGGGTTTTGTTTGGCTCCTAAGTTACTGCTGAGACTTGAGCATAGCTGATCACTTTCTGTTGAGCTCCTTGTAATCCTGCCTTTCTTTATGCAGATTAGAACATGGTCTCTCTCCCAAATCTGATCTCATTATAATTCCAATTGGGATCCAACAAGCGTACTTCTATTTCCCCCAGCTGATATGTAGCATATTTTGGGGGGCTCTCATATGATCCTGGCATTCTTGGGTTCAGATAAGGTTTGATTAAATATGACCATGACATTTTTTTCATTTTATGTCAAAAGCCAAGGTGAAATGTATCTATATATGTATTCACCCTGGTCATCCTTCTAACTTTCCAAATCCTATTTTAGTTGCCTTAGCTCTAGGAGGGAGAAGGGTTTATGGATCCAAGTTGGCCCAAATTCCTCTCCAGTTTTAACTAAAGGACATGCTGGAACCAACGAAGGGGAAGCTCAGGGACACGGGGGTAATTCTGGATATATCAATGGAGTACACTAGGTGGTTTTTGATCTGTGAGAGGCAAACCTTCTAGGGGGTCTTCTTTTTCTTGGTAGCCTGCACTTAACATCTAGAAGGTTCACACTGGAGGCATACATTAATTCTGCACTTGAGGCAGAATACCTTCAGGTCTTTTAATTAAAGAACATTTGAAAATAGGGAATCTCCTCCCATTTCCCCTGTCTCTTACAGAATAGAGCTAACTGTAGGACGGTATTGTAATTTAAACTTCCATTTTGGGGTGAGTGTTCCCCATCCTGCAGAGGATTTTGTGGCCATGCAGAGTTACAAAAGAATCTTAAAAACCTTTGCCTCATAGTCTGAGGGTCGAAAAGATCCCAGTTACTAAGCATACATCTTAAGGTCATCTGTTGATAAGTGGATTGGTTGTTTCCCATCTGAAAAGATAGCCAAGATAGCAGAAAAAATATTAGATGTCTTCTCAGCCCCAGAATGGATTCCAGGGTGAGCCTTCCCTGACACAAATTAAGGTTGGCATCCTAAGAGTTGGGCATCTCCAGATGCAGATGGTGCAGATCCCAAGGCAACTAGAAAGACTCCTGGGATCCCTGACTAAAGCTGGACATCCCTGGAGTCTCTACCATGGTCAATATCAGGTAAATCCGAATGAGAGGCCTTCCCAACTGTATACAATGACTGAGAGTTGGTCTTCCCCAGGTCAGTGAAGGTGCCCATTTTGGTTGCAAACTGAAAGCTGGTGTCCTGGGTCAGAATGATGCCAGACTCAAGACAGCCCAAGCTTCTTAAGGCCTCTTTGTCAGAGTACAGTGCTCTCCATCCATTAGTGGTGATGAGTCTTTAATTGGGTAAGAATCAGGGCCATCCAGCCATAGTGGGAATAAATGCCATGGTGTAGAGCCACCCAAGACAGCATCTATAAACTGGGAGGTCCATCTGTACTATATCATGGGGATCCCAAAACCCGACATAGTAGCAGGCCAGGTATTTTCAATTGTGGGATTATACCATTTATGCTGTTGTTCAATCACCAAGTCATGCACAACTCTTCATGGCCCCATGGACTGCAACAGACCAGGATTTCCTCTCCCTCACCGTCTTCCAGAGTTTGCTCAAGTTCTTATTCATCAAATCCCATTTATGAGTCCACTATAATTGATAACAGAAATAGTGATAGAAAAACAAATTTGTTGACTCATTTAAAGGCCCGAGAACTGCCTCTACCTGGTTAAAGAGTCCTTGTCTGCAAAGGGTGCATGTCCAAGTCCACGACAGGTTTGTCAGTAGGATTCTCAGAGACCAGGGGAAAGGGATTTACTCAAAAGGAATATGAGAAGTGCTCTGGAGGCTCAAAGTAGCAGGGAGACATTTTGGTCTAGGGGAAATTTCCCCAGGTGTAAGAGATATACCTGTAAAACTTGGACCTAAATGGTACATAGGCAGAATTCCCAAAGTGATGAGGGCTGCTCGGATGAGCAGAATTGCCCCCTCAGAGAGGCTTTCAATAGGTGAATTTCTAGGATTGTTTGTGTGCCTGTGGATCATTTGGATTTGCAGCATGGCATACATTGTGCTCTCAAGTGTCTTAAGAGATATGGGAGGTGGAGGACTGAGGTTTTTGACCTGTTAGGCACAATAGAGACCCTGCAGCCTGGGAGAATTTTCTAAGATGAAGTTCCTGGGGGCCACCTGTCCAGCTGACCTCCAAAGAAACCACAACAGCAACATGCATTTCCATAGGCCTCCTGGAATATACAGGTCTTTAGGAAAATACTGTCCAACTTCCCCAAATCACTTGCAACATAGCATAGAGGGAAGAAGAAGCAGGAGGAGCAGGGGACCAAGACATGCTGAGCAGAAAGTCAAACCAGATAGGGAAAAGAAACTAAGAACTCCAACTTGTAGTCCTATGCAGAAGATGGAGGCCAAGAGGAAGTGGTCTCAGTGTTTTGCTTAAACCAATGTGTGCCTCAGCTGCATGGAAGTTGCCTTGCTGGGGGTAGACATTAAGTGTTTGGTACATTCCATGCCCCCCTTTTCCTGTCACAGGAATCTTTCAACAGTAGGCAACTTAAGTGCTGTTAAATGCATGATCCATTCCTGTACAATTTCAATTGCTCTAATCTTCAGTTTAAAGAAGAAACAGAAAAAAGAAAAGGAGAACCCTCATCTACTTGGGCAGTAGCTACAGGGGACTTGAGAACACATCAGAGAGTAACCCTGGCTAGAGTTCTTCAATCACTCCCACTGCCACTCGTGTATTTGCAGAAGCTTCAAGGAGACAAGCGATGAAAACCTGTGGTGGAGGCATTAGATGCAGAAACCTTCCCAATGTATTACACAGGGTAGATAGATGGGCGGTGGGGTGGGGGGCAGGGGCTGTGGAGAAGAAGGAGGAAAGGAGGTTAAGGTCCTTCAAGCCATAGGGGTGAAGACCCTTACCTTCGCTGATGCAAGCTAGGTGATTTGAGTCGCTGCACCAAGATGCCAAGTTGGCTCTTCTTCTTTGGTTCTGTCTCATCTTAGCAAAGAATTGAAATGGCAGGCCAATTGTTACAGCTCAAGCAGGCAAGATTCATTGGGCAAGGAGCAAACAGTACATCATCAAGGTGTGAGAGCAGATGAGCCTAAGTAGGCGGACCCTGTCCCATTTTGGCTTTCCTCTTCTATATCCCTTGTTTCCTCCTTTGAGCAGGTTCCTGGGACCTGATTGGTTATGCCCTATGAAAATAGTGGATTGCACTATCCCAGGGGTCTGATTGGTTTATGCCCTATGCAAATAAAGGATTGTATCAGCATTTGCTTCATTGGTTACAGCCAGAACCAATCAGGGAAGGGAGTGTGTTTTCCCTCTAAAGTTTCTCAGTCTGGTCTGTGGCTTCTCCTCTTTTTGTTGTCACCAGTTCTTCTGACTGTTGTCTTGGACCCTGTTTCCCCATTCTAACTGCTTAACAAAAGGGTCATAAACATGATCAATTCAGATTTAACCTAATTATTTAAGGATTTTTCCAATATCTACAAATCAGTCAATGTGATATACCATATCAACACGTTGAAAAATAAAAACAGTAAGATCTCAATATGGGCAGAAAAAGCTGTTGACAAAATTCAGCACTCATATATGATAAAAACTCTCCAGAATGTGGGCATAGAAATAACATCTTAACATGATAAAGGTAATAGATGACCTAAATCATACAAAAATGAAAGCATCTCTTCTAAGATCAGGAACAAGACAAGGATGCCCAATCTCTCCCCTTTCATTCAACATAGTTTTCGAAGTCCTAGCTATGGCAATCAGAGAAGAAAAAGAAATAAAATTATTAGTAATCCAAGTTGGAAAAGAAGTAAAACTGTCACTGCTTGCAGATGACATGATACTATACATAGAAATTTCCAAAGATGCCACCAGAAAAATACTAGTTCTCATCAATCAATTTGGTAAAGTTTCAGGATACAAAATTCATATACAGAAATCTATTGCATTCCTACACACTAACAACATAGGATCAGAAAAAGAAATTGTGTAAACAACCCCATTTGCCATCACATCAAAAGAATAAGGTATTTGGGAATAAATCTACCCAAGGAGAAAAAAGACTTGTAGTCCCACTACTGGGCATTCAGAGAAAAACATGATTCAAATAGACACATGCACCGCATTGCTTATTGCAGCACAGTTTATGATAGCCATAATGTGGAAGCAACATAGTATCCATCAACAGGGGAATGAATGAGGACATGGTACATATACATATCAGATTAGATCAGATCAGATCAGTCACTCAGTCATGTCCGACTCTGCAACCCCATGAATCGCAGCACGCCAGATATCCCTGTCCATCACCAACTCCCGGAGTTCACTCAGACTCATGTCCATCGAGTCAGTGATGCCATCCAGCCATCTCATCCTCTGTCGTCCCCTTCTCCTCCTGCCCCCAATCCCTCCCAGCATCAGAGTCTTTTCCAATGAGTCAACTCTTCGCATGAGGTGGCCAAAGTACTGGAGTTTCAGCTTTAGCATCATTCCTTCCAAAGAAATCCCAGGGCTGCTCTCCTTCAGAATGGACTGGTTGGATCTCCTTGAAGTCCAAGGGACTCTCAAGAGTCTTCTCAAACACCACAGTTCAAAAGCATCAATTCTTCGGCACTCAGCCTTCTTCACAGTCCAACTATCACATCCATACATGACACAGGGAAAACCATAGCCTTGACTAGACGAACCTTTGTTGGCAAAGTAATGTCTCTGCTTTTGAATATGCTATCTAGGTTGGTCATAACTTTCCTTCCAAGGAGTAAGTGTCTTTTAATTTCATGGCTGCAGTCACCATCTGCAGTGATTTTGGAGCCCAGAAAAATAAAGCCTGACACTGTTTCCCCATCTATTTCCCATGAAGTGATGGGACCAGATGCCATGATCTTCGTTTTCTGAATGTTGAGTTTTAAGCCAACATTTTCACTCTCCTCTTGCACTTTCAGCAAGAGGCTTTTTAGTTCCTCTTCACTTTCTGCCATAAGGGTGGTGTCAGCTGCATATCTGAGGTTATTGATATTTCTCCCGGCAGTCTTGATTTCAGCTTGTGTTTTTTCCAGTCCAGCGTTTCTCATGATGTACTCTGCATATAAGTTAAATAAACAGGGTGACAATATACAGCCTTGATGTACTCCTTTTCCTATTTGGAACCAGTCTGTTGTTCCATGTCCAGTTCGAACTGTTGCTTCCTGACCTGCATACAGATTTCTCAAGAGGCAGATCAGGTGGTCTGGTACTCCCATCTCTTGAAGAATTTTCCACAGTTTATTGTGATCCACACAATCAAAGGCTTTGGCGTAGTCAATAAAGCAGAAATAGATGCTTTTCTGGAACTCTCTTGCTTTTTCCATGATCCAGCGGATGTTGGCAAATTGACCTCTGGTTCCTCTGCCTTTTCTAAAACCAGCTTGAACATCAGGTAGTTCACAGTTCATGTATTGCTGAAGCCTGGCTTGGAGAATTTTGAGCATTACTTTACTAGCGTGTGAGATGAGTGCAATTGTGCGGTAGTTTGAGCATTCTTTGGCATTGCCTTTCTTTGGGATTAGAATGAAAACTGACCTTTTCCAGTCCTGTGGCCACTGCTGACTTTTCCAAATTTGCTGGCATATTGAGTGCAGCACTTTCACAGCATCATCTTTCAGGATTTGAAATAGCTCAGCTGGAATTCCATCACCTCCACTAGCCTTGTTTGTAGTGATGCTTTCTAAGGCCACTTGGCTTCACATTCCAGGATGTCTGGCTCTAGGTCAGTGATCACACCATCATGATTATCTAGGTCGTGAAGCTCTTTTTTGTACAGTTCTTCTGTGTATTCTTGCCACCTCTTCTTAATATCTTCTGCTTCTGTTAGGTCCATACCATTTCTGAACTTTATCGAGCCCATCTTTGCATAAAATGTTCCTTTGGTATCTCTGATTTTCTTGAAGAGATCTCTAGTCTTTCCCATTCTGTTGTTTTCCTCTATTTCTTTGCATTGATCGCTGAGGACAGCTTTCTTATCTCTTCTTGCTATTCTTTGGAACTTTGCATTCATACACTTATATCTTTCTTTTTCTCCTTTGCTTTTTGCTTCTCTTCTTTTCACAGCTATTTGTAAGGCCTCCCCAGACAGCCATTTTGCTTTTTTGCATTTCTTTTCCATGAGGATGGTCTTGATCCCTGTCTCCTGTATAATGTTACGAACCTCATTCCATAGTTCATGAGGCACTCTATCTATCAGATTTAGGCCCTAAATCTATTTCTCACTTCCACTGTATAATCATAAGGGATTTGATTTAGGTCATACCTAAATGGTCTAGTTGTTTTCCGTACTTTCTTGAATTTACGTCTGAATTTGACAATAAGGAGTTCATGGTCCGAGCCACAGTCAGCTCCTGGTCTTGTTTTTGCTGACTGTATAGAGCTTTTCCATCTTTGGCTGCAAAGAATATAATCAGTCTGATTTCGGTGTTGACCATGTGGTGATGTCCATGTTCAGAGTCTTTTCTTGTGTTGTTGGAAGAGGGTGTTTGTTATAACCAGTGCATTTTATAGTACATATATATAATTGAATATTACTCAGTCTTTAAAAAGAATGTGTGTGTGTGTGTGTGTGCGAAGTCACTTCAGCCATGTGGAACTTTTTGTGACCCTATGGACCATAGTCTCCCAAACTCTTCTATCCATGGGATTCTCTAGGCAAGTGTACTGAAGTGGGTTGTTATGCCTTCCTCCAGGGGATCTCCCCAACCCAGGGATGGAACTCTCATCTCTTATGTCTCTTGCATTGTTGGTGGGTTCTTTACAACTAGCACCACAAAAATGAAATGATAATTGCAGCAGCATGGTTAGAACTGAAGATTATCATACTAAGTGAAGTAAATCCAATAGAGAAAGACAAATATCACATAGTATCACTTATACGCAGGATTTAAAAACAAATGATACAAATAAACTTATTTACAAAATACAAAGAGACTCACAGATTTACGAAAGAAACTTATGGTTAGCAGAGAGAAAGACCGGGGGAGGGATAGGTGGAGTATTTGAGACTGACATGTACACACCACTATGCTGCTGCTGCTGTCTCTGGTAAATCGCTTCAGTCGTGTCCGTCTCTGTGCGACCCCATAGACAGCAGCCCACCAGGCTCTCCCATCCCTGGGATTCTCCAGGCATAGAACACTGGAGTGGGTTGCCATTTCCTTCTCCAATGCATGAAAGTGAAAAGTGAAAGTGAAGTCGCTCAGTCGTGTCCAAGTCTTAGAGACCCCATGCACTGCAGCCTCCCAGGCTCCTCCGTCCATGGGATTTTCTAGGCAAGAGTACTGGAGTGGGTTGCTGTTGCCTTCTCCACACACCACCATATTTAAAATAAATATCCAACAAGGACCTACTGTGTAGCACAAGGAATGCTGCTCCCTATTCTGTAATAACCTGAGAAAAGAATTTGAAAAAAATGATAAGTACGTGTGTATTTATAATTGAATCATTTTGCTTTACATCTGAAACTAACACAGCATTGTTAATTAACTATGCTCCAGTAGAAAATAAATTTTTAATGAATAAATAGACGTATTAGAGTTGTATAGGTTGTGTAATTTAACATTGCATTTTGTAAACATGATGGTGCATTGACTAGTCAAACTTTCTATGTTTATTGCTCACTTTCAGAAATTCTAGAAAATTGTATAGACTTAAGCTCTTCCAACAGTGTTTAATGTCTAAACTATGAATAAGACAATGAATTTATTCAGAACTAACCGATTAGGGTAGGATTTTGGTTAAAATTCCATTCTATAAATATACATACATGTCAAATATTTTACTCATCTCCTATTTGTTAGGAAATTTTCTCTTTTTAAAAATTACACATGATTATCTATAATGCATAATGTCTAAATTTTTCTTCTTACACAACACATGAAGATGTTGACATTAGAGCTGACCTAAGAATAAGGCAGGGACAATTACTCAGAGATGAGTGTGTGAGTTTATAATTTATTAATTCAATTATCATGTGAATTGCATCATTATATCTCTTTACAAACTATCAGTTCTTTTTAAATATTTTTTATTATATTTGTGATTTTCTGAAATTTTAAGGTTATTCTACTAGAGAAAAAAAAAGAATCTTATATTTTCTGTGCCACATCAAGCCCACCAAAAGAACAGATAAGTCACATTTGTACTCTTTATATTCCTTAGCTTTTTTTTCTACACATAAAAAAACAGCCTTCAATAATATATGTCAATTTACTATCATAATGTATAAAATAATATAATTCATAAATAGCATAGAGCAGTATGTAACCTTTCTCAGGATATAGATAAAATTGCAACAGTGCAATTAGAAAGCATATAGGGTAAAAATAAAATGTTAGACTGTGGCAATTGGTTTACCTACTCGTAGTTGAATGATATCAATACATCTGCATACCTATTGTATTTCTGAGTTGAACTTCAGTACACTGAATAGGAAGTTCTGATATGAGATATGGTTAAGGTTGGCTTTACCAACGTAATTTTGTATTTCTTTTAAGTAGTAATTTATTTTTCGGCTGCTATACTAGATTACAAATAAAAACTGTGCAGCCTTATTTTAATATGTATAGAATTAAATGAATATTTTACTAAAATATAGAATCTGATTCAGTGGATCTGGGGCCCAAGATTCTGCATATCCAACAAGTTCATAGGTGATACTGCTGCTCCTACTGATGCTCCTGCTGCTCTGGAAGCCCAGTTTGTTCCCCAAGGAATTAAAGCATTTTACCAGTGTATTTTGAAGTTATAAAACTACTTTATATTAGAATTATTAAGAGTGTGAAATATGAATAAAGAGTGTGAAATATGAATTAAGAGTGTGAAATATGAATAAACATGAAAATATAAACCTAATAGCTTAAAAATTCCTATATCATTACAAAATTTTGTGAATTAATAAATTTCTGTAGTAAATATACAATGGTAATGTGTTTTCCTTCAAAGGAAAACAAAACAACAACAACAAAAAATATCTCCTAAGCTTTACTAAGCTGAAAAATTATCAGAGAATAGTTATGATTAGGTACACTACTTTCATGTGACTTCATCACTGTGATAGATGTTGATAAGCCATTTTTAAATGAATAGTCACAGAGGATTAATTTCTTAGAAATAAGAGGACTTTAGATACTGATATATTTGATCAAGAGGAAGTTGAATGGTAGAGAAGTTTAACGATTTAACCTAATTATACAGCAAAGCCAGAGTTTCAATGTAAATTTCTTGACTAGTCAGATAATGTTCTTTTCTTTCTTTCTTTTTCTTTTTTTTGGCAGGACACAAGTAAAAGCATGAGAAGCCCAGTCTGGTACTGTCAACTAATTTCCCAAATAGTAATTCTTCCTCTGACCTAGAAATAAACTGAGACAACACATGAACCCATTAAGAAAGCTTCTCTGTATAAAAATACATAGGGAAAGTCAGCTGAGAATACATGATTAGTAGTGGAAGCACAGTTAAAGTAACATATTCACAAGAGTTGGCTGTGTGTGAATGTCCAGAATACAACTTTTTCCAAGGAAGAAAAGCAAAAACTCAAATTCATGATCAGTGATTAAATTTGAGAGTGGAGGTATTTCTCTTGAAGAAAAGGATTTATCTTTTATGAAAATAACCATCTGCTTTGCTAGAATTTTTGCTAAATAAACAATATTCTGAATATTTATTTAATTTTTGAGGTACACAAATGCTGAAAAGGAAAATCTTAATGGGTAATTAGTAGTGTTGATCAAGAGCTGACTAATATAATTACTGAACACTCCAGAATAGTCTCTTGATCTAGAAAGCTCTGGGTCGGTTATTAGAATATTTTAATCTGTTTTGTGGCAGAAAGTGAGGAGGAACTGAAGAGCCTCTTGATGAAGGTGAAAGAAGAGAATAAAAAAGCTGGCTTAAAACTCAACATTCAAAAGACTAGGATCATGGCATCAGGTTCCATCACTTCATGGCAAATAGATGGGGAAACAATAGAAACAGTGACAGACTTTATTTTCTTGGGCTCCAAAATCACTGCAGATGGTGACTTCAGCCATGAAATTAAAAGTCTCTTGCTCCTTGGATGAAAAGCTATGACAAACCTAGACAACTTATTAAAAAACAGACATTACTTTGCAACAAAGGTCTGTACATTCAAAGCTATGGCTTTTCCGGTAGTCAAGTATGGACATGAAAGTTGGACCATAAAGAATGCAGAGCACCAAGTTGATGCTTTTGAACTGTGGTGCTGGAGAAGACTATTGAAAGTCCCTCGGACTGCAAGATCAAATCAGTCAATCCTAAAGGAAATCAATGCTGAGTATGCATTTGCAGGACTGTTGCTGAAGCTCCAATTCTTTGGCCACCTGATGTGAAGAGCCAACTCACTGGAAAAGACCCTGATGCTGGGAAAGATTGAAGGCAGGAGGAGAAGGGGATGACAGAGGATGAGATGGTTGGATGGCATCACTAACTCTATGGACATGAGTTTGAGCAAGCTCCAGGAGTTGGTGATGGACAGGGAAGCCTGATGAGCTGCAGTCCATGGGGTCGCAAAGAGTCAGAAATGACTGAGCAACTGAGCTGAACTGAATAATCCTAAAACGGCTTTTAACTGTTCATGTGAAAGAAGACTCACACATCTATCACCTTAAATCAAAATTTAGAAATGATTAAACTTATTGAGGAAGGCATGTCAAAAGGTAGGCTGAAAGCTAGGTCTCTTGTGCCAAGCAGTCAAGTTGCAATTGCAAAGGGAAAGTTCTTGAAAGAAATTAAGAGTGCTACTTCAAAGAACATGCAAGTGAAAAGAAAATAAAACAGTCTCATTGCTGATTTGGAGAAATTAAGAGTGGTCCAGACAGAAGATCAAACCTGCTGCAACATTCCTTTAAGCCAAAACCTAATCTAGACCAAGGCCTTAATTCTCTTCAATTCTAGGAAGCCTGAGAGAATTGAAGAGGCTGTAGAAGAAAAGCTTCAAGCTAGCAGAAATTGGTTCATGAAGCTTAAGGAAAGAACTCATCTCCATAACATAAAAGCACAAGGTGAAGCAGCAAGTACTGACCTAGAAGGTGCAGCAAGTTATCCAGAACATCTAGCTAAGGTAATTAATAAAGGTGGCTTCACTATACAACATTTCAAGGCATGCAAAACAACATTTTATTGGCAGAATATGTCATCTGGTATGTTTATGGCTACAGAAGAGAAGTCAATGCCTGGCTTCAAAGTTTCAAAGGACAGACTGTCTCTCTTCTTAGGGGCTAATGCAGTTGATGACTTGAAGTTGAAGCCAGAGATTATTTATCATTTTTAAAATCCTAGGGCACCTAAGAACTTTGCCAAAAATATACTCTGATGTGTTTTATAGGTGAAACAACAAAGCCTGGATGATAACACTTTTGTTTACAACATGATACACTTAATATTTTAAGCCTATTGCTGAGATTTACTGCTCAGAAGAAAAGACTTTGTTCAAAATATTGTTATATTAGTCATTAACAATGCATCTGGTTACCTAATGGGCATATACAATGAGATGAATGTTGTTTTCATACCTGCTAACACAACATCCATTCTGCAACCCAGGGATCAAGGAGTAATTCAACTTTTAAGTCTTATTATTAAAAAACACATTTCATAAGGCTGTTGCAACCACAAATAGTGATTCTTCTGATGGACCAGGGCAAATTAAAGTGAAAATCTTCTGGAAAGAATTTGTCATTCTAGATGCCATCATGGACTTTTGCAATTTGTGAAAAGAGATCAAAATACCAACATTAACAAAAGTTTGAAAAAGTTTATTCTAACTCTCATGGACAATATGAAGGGATTCAAGGCCTCATTGGGGGAAGTTGATTATAGTTGTGGTAGAAATGGGCTTCCCAGGTGGTGCTAGTGGTAAAGAACCTGCCTGCCAATGCAGAAGATGCAAGAGACGTGGGTTTGATCCCTGGGTTGGGAAGAGACCCTGGAGGACAGCATGACAACATATTTCAGTATTCTTGCTTGGAGAATACCATGGACAGAGGAGCCTGGCAAGCCATAGTCCATAAGATCACAAAGAGTCAGCTATGACTGAAGGGACTTTGGATACAGATATGTGGTGGAAATACCAAGAGAATAAGAGGTAGCAATGGAGCCTGATAATATAGTTGAATTGCTACAATCTCATGATAAAACTTTCAAAGATGAGGAGTTTATTCTCATGGATAAGCAAAGAAAGTAGTTTCTTGAAATGGAATCTACTCCTGACAAAGATGTTGTGAAGATTGTTGGGATGAAAATAATTTTGAATAGTATGTAAACTTTGTTAATAAAGCATAAGCAGTTAAGAAATTGACACAATTTTGAGAGAAATTCTACTGTGGGTAAACTGTATTAAACAACATTGTACGCTACAGAGAAATCCTTCTTCAAAGGTAGTGTCAATAGACAAACTTCACTATTGTCTTATTTTAAGAAATTGCCACAGCCAAACTTCAGGAACCACCATTCTGATGAGTCAGCAGCTTTCAACATCAAGGTAAGACCCTTCAGCAAAAAAAGAAGATTGTGACTTGCTGAATGCTTGGATGATGGCTAGTATTTTTTAGCAATAAAGTATTTCAAATTAAGGTACGTAAATTTTTTAGACATAATGCAATTGGAAGACTTAATAGACTACAGTATAGTGGATACATAACTTTTATATACACCAAGAAACCAAAATGTTCTTGTGATTCACTTTATTGTGATGTTTCTTTTATTGTGATGTTCTAGAACCAAACTTGGAGCGTCTCTAAAATATGCCTGTGGGCTTCCAAGGTGGCACAGTGGTAAAGAACCTACCTCCAATTCAGGAGACATAAGAGAGTCAGGTTGAACGCCTGGGTCACTTCTCTAGAGAATCCCATGGACAGAGTCATGGGGTCACAAAGAGTCAGACATGACTGAAGCAACTTCATGCACACCAAGAAACCAAAATGTTCTTGTGATTCACTTTATTGTGATGTTTCTTTTATTGTGATGTTCTAGAACCAAACTTGGAGCGTCTCTAAAATATGCCTGTGGGCTTCCAAGGTGGCACAGTGGTAAAGAACCTACCTCCAATTCAGGAGACATAAGAGAGTCAGGTTGAACGCCTGGGTCACTTCTCTAGACAATCCCATGGACAGAGTCATGGGGTCACAAAGAGTCAGACATGACTGAAGCAACTTCATGCACACATGCATAGCTGTATGCACATACATTATTCAACCATCTACATGCAAGTAACATGCCACTGAATTAAAAATCTAGTACAGTTTCACATTACACTGTTAAAATGTAGGCTTTCAATATTTCTATTTACCACCTTAATAAAACATTTGATGACAGTTATTCCTAGACGTGTTCCTTCAAACAATATGATTCATATCAATAGAATTATTGTGTTATTCATTTATTACTTTGCTCTATGTTTATCATATTCACATTTAAAAACACTTTTCAAGGATTTTATATTTTACTATGGGATTAATCCCAAATGGAAGAAATAATTGGAAACCAGAACAGGACAACAGGAAACATTACAAGGCAGAGTACTCTTGTTTCTATTGCATGACTCTGATTCCTAGCAATAATCAAACTTGTACTTGGCCAAATAATCAAACTTCTACTTGGCCACATAGTAGAAACATAAATAAATTGGTATATTAGTAGAATGGGGCTTATAGGCATATCATATTACTGAGTGAGATCCATCTCTACTTTTTGAAACAAATTTAGTCAAAGAAAAGCAATTCATTACAAATTTAAATGAACATTATTTTAAAATTATTTTGTTTTTTATTAGTGCAGTTTTTGTTTCCTTGTTTAATATTGCTAACATAGCTAAATACTTCCTTGAAAATCACCCAAATAAAATTAATTATATGGTGGTTTATTCTCTAAGTAAATATAGTCCTAAATCAAATTTTTCAGTAAGGGCATCCAAAAAAATAGGCTTAACAGAAAAAATAATCTTATAAAAACATCAAAAAATAAAAGCAATGCTTTTAAAGTGTGAGTTACTTTCATGATACTTTTGAGTGTGAATAAAGGGCTTGAATGATGTTTTAATATATATATATATATATATATATATATATATATATGTTTTATTTATATATTTATATATGTGCTGTGTTTAGTTACTCAGTCATGTCTGACTCTTTGCAACCCCATGAGCTGAAGCCCACCAGACTCCTCTGTTCATAGGGATTCTCCAGGCAAGAACACAGGAGTTGGTTGCCATTCCCTCCTCTGGGGATCTTCCCAACCTAGGGATCGAACCCAGGTCTCCAGCATTGCAGGTATATTCTTAACCGCCTGAGCCACAGACAGTTAAGAATGCATAATATATATATATATATATATATATATATATATGTGTGTGTGTGTGTGTGTGTTTATATATATATATATATATATATATAATATATGGCTAAGATGGTTAAGAATGTATAAAATATATATATACACATACATACTATATATATATATATATATATATAAACAGCCTTGTTTTAGAAATTTTCCACAGCACAGAGACCTGATAGTGATGTTGAAATAACATAATGCTGTAGATGTTTGCCTCACTCTAGCTTAGATCACAGAATATTTCTCCAAAATATAAAAGTGGAGTTTATAGACCATGATTAATTTTTGCTGATTATTTACAGAGACCATATAAACTTAAGAATTTATATATGGCTATTAATGGTTACATATCCATGTCTAAAAGAAAAATTCAATTTTCTGTAATCGATAAAGAGATAATACTACTTCCATGCCCTGGCTATTGTAATCAGTGCTACAATGAACATCAGGGTGCATGCAGCCTTTTGAATTCTAGTTTTCTCCAGTTTTATGCCTAGGAGTGGAATTTCTGTCTCATTTGGTAGCTCTATTTTTAATTTTTTAAGGAACCATCATACTGTTCTGCATAAGGAATGAAAGCAAAGCAGAAATAGAGTCACAGATATAAAGAACAAATTTATGGTAACCACAGGGAGAAATAGGGAAGCGGAGTGAATTGAGAGATTGTGATTGACATATTTACACTGTAATGTATAAAGTAGATAACTAATGAGGACCTACTGGGTAGCATAAGGAACTCTACCCAACGCTTTCTGGTGACTTAAATAGAAAGGAAATCTGATAAAGAGTGGATATATGTATACATAAAACTGATTAACCTTGCAGCCCAGCAGAAACTAACAGCATTGTAAAGCAATGATACTCCAATAAAAATTAATTGAAAACAATAATTTAAAAAGAAAGTGAATATAGTATTAATATCAAACCCGTCTGATTGACTCCACTATTTGTCACATAAACCACTCTGTTTAGTGCTTATTAGCAATCATAATCCTTAAATTTTATCTATTTTAGGTTACTTTAATTTATTGGAAAACAATTATGTTATTTTATTGAGTGTATGGTTTAAATGCCTAAATGAAACATATGTGTAGTATGCAGTATTTCAATAATATATAAATGGCTTTCTATAAACTAGCAACTTGACAGATTAGAAATGATTAATTAAAATGAAAATATGATTCAAGCATTTAAAGAAGACTTTTCTGCTATGTTTGTGTCATAATATATGAGTATCTACAATATCATTTTCTGTGTTTTAATTGTTTATAATTAAATTTTTTGAAGATTTCTCAATACATGAAATGAAGATGCTCTTTGCAATTTGACCACTTTTAATAAGGAAGGTAGTCTCGCAGGCCTTTAATTTCTGTCTATATTTTGCAGTATTTTTATTATTTTTTTCACTTGTTTCATTTGTGACCATTTGTGATTTCACTTAAGAGTTTTGTTAAGAATTCACTTAAGAGTTTCACATTTTGTGGAGGATAGTCCAAGTGCACAATTTGTTTTCTGTTAAATTACCTTTATGGTATCTTAACAGAAACACTAATAAACTACTATATAAAAACATGTAATTTAGCATGTATACACTCCTGTGTCCCATCTGGTCTAAAAGACTGTGCTTCTTCATTATTTAAATTGGGGTAGAGTTCCAAAGAATAGCAAGAAGAGACAAGAAAGCCTTCTTCAGCAATCAATGCAAAGAAATAGAGGAAAACAACAGAATGGGAAAGACTAGGGATCTCTTCAAGAAAATCAGAGATACCAAAGGAACATTTCATGCAAAGATGGGCTCGATAAAGGACAGAAATGGTATGGACCTAACAGAAGCAGAAGATATTAAGAGGAGATGGCAAGAATACACAGAAGAACTGTACAAAAAAGAGCTTCATGACCCAGATAATCACGATGGTGTGATCACTGACCTAGAGCCAGACATCCTGGAATGTGAAGCCAAGTGGGCCTTAGAAAGCATCACTACGAACAAGGTTAGTGGAGGTGATGGAATTCCAGTTGAGCTATTCCAAATCCTAAAAGATGATGCTGTGAAAGTGCTGCGTTCAATATGCCAGCAAATTTGAAAAACTCAGCAGTGGCCACAGGACTGGAAAAAGTCAGTTTTCATTCTAATCCCAAAGAAAGGCAATGCCAAAGAATGCTCAAACTACCACACAATTGCACTCATCTCACATGCTAGTAAAGTAATGCTCAAAATTCTCCAAGCCAGGCTTCAGCAATACATGAACTGTGAACTTCCTGATGTTCAAGCTGGTTTTAGAAAAGGCAGAGGAACCAGAGATCAAATTGCCAACATCCGCTGGATCATGGAAAAAGCAAGAGAGTTCCAGAAAAGTATCTATTTCTGCTTTATTGACTACGCCAAAGCCTTTGACTGTGTGGATCACAATAAACTGTGGAAAATTCTTCAAGAGATGGGAGTACCAGACCACCTGATCTGCCTCTTGAGAAATTTGTATGCAGGTCAGGAAACAACAGTTAGAACTGGTCATGGAACAACAGACTGGTTCCAAATAGGAAAAGGAGTTCGTCAAGGCTGTATATCGTCACCCTGCTTATTTAACTTATATGCAGAGTACATCATGAGAAACGCTGGAGTGGAAGAAACACAATCTGGAATCAAGATTGCCGGGAGAAATATCAATAACCTCAGATATGCAGATGACACCACTCTTATGGCAGAAAGTGAAGAGGAACTAAAAAGCCTCTTGATGAAAGTGAAAGTGGAGAGTGAAAAAGTTGGCTTAAAACTCAACATTCAGAAAACGAAGATCATGGCATCTGGTCCCATCACTTCATGGGAAATAGATGGGGAAACAGTGGAAACAGTGTCAGACTTTATTTTTCTGGGCTCCAAAATCACTGCAGATGGTAACTGCAGCCATGAAATTAAAAGACGCTTACTCCTTGGAAGGAAAGTTATGACCAACCTAGATAGCATATTCAAAAGCAGAGACATTACTTTGCCAACAAGAGTCCGTCTAGTCAAGGCTGTGGTTTTTCCTGTGGTCATGTGAGAGTGGGACTGTGAAGAAGGCTGAGCACCAAAGAATTGATGCTTTTGAACTGTGGTGTTGGAGAAGACTCTTGAGAGTCCCTTGAACTGCAAGGAGATCCAACCAGTCCATTCTGAAGGAGATCAGCCCTGGGATTTCTTTGGAAGGAATGATGCTAAAGCTGAAGCTCCAGTACTTTGGCCACCTCATGTGAAGAGTTGACTCATTGGAAAATACTCTGATGCTGGGAGGGATTAGGGGCAAGAGGAGAAGGGGACAACAGAGGATGAGATGGCTGGATGGCATCACTGACTCGATGGACGTGAGTCTGAGTGAACTCTGGGAGTTGGTGATGGACAGGGAGGCCTGGTTTGCTGCGATTCATGGGGTCACAAAGAGTCATACACGACTGGGTGACTGATCTGATCTGATAATATAGTCTCACTTTTTGCTGAAAAGAGCTCTTTTTCCTTGCAAATAAACAAAGACATTAAGACATGTAATTAAAAAAAAAAAAAGTGTTATCCAATAACCTGTGCTATTTTTAAGTAGAATGGTGTTTTGACAGTTTATCCATTTTAATTGAATTGCAGTGCATTAGCGTTGCACTGCTTTTCCTTTGTTTTTCCACTTGTTAATTTGCTTTTTAATTGGAAAATCATAATCTACTACTTCATGTAACTTAACTTAAAAAAAGCATCACCAAGCTTGTGTTCCTCGAGAAAACTAGGACTTGGAGGAATTTAAAGGCAGTAAAATTGGGAGAGGAGTTATGTATGAGGTCCCATTGCTTGGAGGCTAAAAGAACAAGCTCTAGATCCAGGTTACTAGGGTGTGAATTCTGATCTATTCTCACTAGGGTTTTTAGGCCAAACTAATTAACCACTCTTTTGCTTAGTTTTCTTATCTATAAAATGTGAATAAAAATGAACTTAAGTTATATGGCTTATATAACAGAAGAATGCCTGGGATATACTGTTTAACTGCCTAGATCAGTAGATATGATTAAACAAGGTGGCCTTTGTGAAGAGACTGTGTGTAACTAGGTATAGAAAAAGGAGCGCTCCATTCTTTTAGGAAAGGAAAGGATTCAAAGTTAATGACATTTGAAAAGAGACATGGAATAATGTCAAAGATAATTTTTTATTTTCTCAAATTTCATAAAATAAATATCTATCAGAAAGATTATATGGGGATATTGAGTTATTAATAATTGTGGGGGGAAAAGTAGAATAAGCACAAAACTGATTATGCATTTTATTTTCTATTTGTGCTTGGCTGGCTCTATACTTTTATTTGAAATGAGTTACAGAGTTCAGGTAGTAAAAATTTGAATAAACAAGAGTTACTAGAGGATAAATGAACTATGGGGAAAGCAGATAATACTAAAGGTTTTGTTCTTTTCCACCTCATATTCAATCTAGTGCAATTCATGTCAGCTACACTTTCAAAATCATCAAAACATACCAGGTATATAAGTTATCCCTGCCTCCACTTCCAATTTCTTCAGCTGGTTTATTACTAGGACTTATAAACTTGTCTCTATAACATTACATTGCCCCTTTTAAATTATTTTTCCCCCAGAGAAGTAGAAGAAATTCTATAAAACCTAATAATTCCCATGTCACTCCTCTGTTCTAGTCTCTCCAATGGTTTCCTCTCTCACCTAGAACAAAATGTGCTGCAATGGGCTGAAAGTTCACGGTGGTAACTCAGCTGCTAGCTCTTACCTCATTTCCTGCTCTAATCCTTTTTGCTCACTCTGCAGCAATTACATTGGCCTCTTAGTTATTCTCAAACTCATGGAGCAAACACATTTGGGATATTTGCAATTCCCTTACTTAGATTCTATCTAGATTCTACTTTTTTTTTTTTTTTTGTCTCCTTATTAAGAAAAAAATCCTGTCTTATCTAAAATATCAGCTTTTTCTAATTATCCTTGTATCTTTTCTGATTCCTTTACAATGTTACTGTTTACATCAAATAGTATTTATTTGTACACTGCCAGTTGCTCCTCACAACTTTTAAAAATTCCAAGAGTTATGCTTTTGTCTGTTTTGTTTGTTTATGTTTTAAGAGTCTCTCTGCTTCCTTGGATATCTGGGGAGCAAAATCACAAATAAAAAACTTGTGAATAGTTTAAGACTGCATTTTCACAGAACTGCTAATCCTAACTAGCAACCAAAATGTTTCTACACATTTTAATGTGCAAAACTATTTGGTTATTTTAATTTATATTCCTAAGCTTATGGGAATCTATGGAGTTTGCTATGCTTAAACTGAAGTACAAATATACTAATTAAACATATATGGCCTTTTTCTTTTTATTCAACACTTTCTTGGGTTGCATTTTATGGTAAATGTCATTCAGTGTCAAGTTAAAGCAATTTAGAAAATAAAAGATAAGCCAAAGTTTATTCAAGAGCATGTACGTATGAATGTAAATTATGTGTATTTATTGTACTTATATTTATTTTAATATGCATTATCATTTTATATAGGATGTATTTATGTAGTTTATTATATATACTTCTATATAAGTGAATCATAAATTAGTTTATATATAGAAAAGGCAATTAATCAAATGGAAAATTTTTAAATGGGAATTTATATTTTAGTAAAAATATTTAACCATGTAAATATAATTTCTAGTTCTATATTTTCTTTACTGCCAAAGAATTAGTCTAGCAAGATAAGATGTGGATATCAGTGAAACAATAAAAATAGCTGTAATGGTTACTTCTACCACCCTACACTATGAAGTTTTGCTAAAATGATCATCCAACTGAAAAGAAAATTATGATTTCTAATGCACTTCTCTGGAAAAGAAATCTGTAATTTATATATCCATTTACACATTTAGTATAAATGAAGTTTTGAGGGATATAAAAATCCTTACACAATTGTCATTATTATCATTTCCATAAACATCTACATAGAACTTGGTTTGATTTACTAGAAGGGAAGTTTGCTTCTTTTTATGAACTATGGCATCTAATTTTTATATTTGAAGCAGTATTTTCTGATTTATGTTGGCATTAATAATATTGACTCTGTGAAAATCACTGTTCCCTCCTGGTTGGGCACTACCCTTGGGAGGATAGGTCATGGCTATCTAACAGCAGCATCCACAGCTGTTTGTGCTGACACAGATCTGAGTGTTATTTCCTTGACAGAGGTCACAGAGAAGCAGTAGAAGATAATTTTATGAGGCATCTGCTATATTTGTGGTTATCCTCATTCTTCAAGATTGACCTACAAACTTTAGTGTCTGCAAGAAAATAACATTAAATCAAGGCCCAGGGGCTTATAAATGGAAAGCTGTAACAAATGAACTTTCATATGAATGGAATGTTATTTTCAATTGAAAAATCAACATAGATAAAGCCAATAAAATGTTGGTTTTGAAGGAGGCTTAGAGGTCAAAATGAGTGTATTCAACTTGAAAAACTATCATATAAAAATCCAGCTACAGTATACTGTATTTAAGCATATAATAGTCAATGCTGAGGTTATCTATAGAGTTTAGCTAGAATAACTTCCTTAAAATATTGATTTTTTTAATACAGCAACCAAAACATAAACTCAATGAAAAATTTTAGCTAATTTTAAGTATCATTATCAATGTCTGGTTTAATTAAAATTTATTCACAAAAATAATTTGCTATAAATTAAATTCTGAAAGAACCAGCTCTTTACTGGGCTCTTTGTTTCTGTTCCTAAAGCTTGTCCTCAGGACCTAATAATGCACATCATCAAAAATGCCAGAAGATTATTAGCTTGGAACCCAGAACTATGCTCCAATGTTGCCTTGTTGCTTCTCTGTATGACACTGAACAAATTATTTAAGTATTTTGAACCTAATTCTTCATCTATAAAATGAATATTGAAATACCACAAGATAATTCTGTGAAAATTAAAAAATTAAATTGCTCATAAAATTATTCAAAAAGGGTGTTAGATAATTACTAATTCATGAAACAAATACTGTATAGCTTCTTTATAAGCTTAATTTTTTAAACTTATTTAAAAATGCTATCTAACACAATTTTAAAGAGGAATTCAAGAAATTATTTTATCTATGAGCAAATGGCATATTTTACTGCCATCTAATTTTTTAATTAATTAGTCTTTTCTTTTCTGGAAAAAATTAATTTTACTTGCCTAATACATACCAGGCTCAAATTCCCAAATGCAGATATGATAATATATAGGAATAGAGTTTGAAAGGTAGAATTTAGTCTATTATAAATTACATCAAACACAGAGAAAGAACATGTAAAGTAAAAGTGACCTGAAAAATGTACCCTAAATTGGGGAAAACATGGATTGTTCAGTTTTGCTCAGTAAGGGACTATAAGAGAAAGAAATATACCTAAAGTATATATATTTTATGTGGGAAACTTGAACTTTATACCATATCTGATTAGTAAACTTTGAGGGTTTAAAACATACCAATCCTCAGGTTTTCGAAACCTATTAGCCAGGTTTAGGTTGTAATGAGGTAAAACATTATTCTTTAAAGTTCAAAGTGTGGATTTATGAAGCAGTTGTATATTTATGATTCAATAAAATAATTCTAAAGATATATACACACACACACACACACACACACACACACATATATATATATATATATATATATATATATATATATTACTAGTGATAGGTATTTGACTATACATTCATCAGATAGCTGTTTTGTGAAATACATAAAAATATAATATGAAAAAAAAGTATATTAGAGTTAAAAAATAAATGAACATTAACCTCCATTACCCTGGAGAAGGAAATGGCAATCCACTCCAGCACTAAGAAAATTTGCAAATCTTTCAACATTTTAGACTGAGAAATTAAACGTTCAGTTCAGCTCAGACTCTCAGTCGCATCCAACTCTTTGCTACCCCATGAATCGCAGCACGCCAGGCCTCCCTGTCCATCACCAACTCCTGGAGTCTACTCAAATTCATGTCCATTGAGTCGGTGATGCCATCCAGCCATCTCATCCTCTGTTGTCCCCTTCTCCTCTTGCCCCTAATCCCTCCCAGCATCAGAGTATTTTCCAATGAGTCAACTCTTCGCATGAGGTGGCCAAAGTACTGGAGCTTCAGCTTTAGCATCATTCCTTCCAAAGAAATCCCAGGGCTGATCTCCTTCAGAATGGACTGGTTGGATCTCCTTGCAGTTCAAGGGACTCTCAAGAGTCTTATCCAACACCACAGTTCAAAAGCATCAATTCTTCAGTGCTCAGCTTTCTTCACAGTCCAACTCTCTCACATTCATACATGACCACTGGAAAAACCATAGCCTTGACTAGACGGACCCTTGTTGGCTAAGTAATGTCTCTGCTTTGGAATATGCTATCTAGGTTGGTCATAACTTTCCTTCCAAGGAGTAAGCCTCTTTTAATTTCATGGCTTCAATCACCATCTGCAGTGATTTTGGAGCCCAAAAACATTGGGCACATTCAAATATTTTTGGCTTTTACTACTTTGGCCTTTACACTGTTTTTGCTCATGGCAAATATGCTTTTCTTAACCCGAGGGAGCATCATTTCCCTAAAGTTTATAAAATATATTTGAAGAATAAATTGAGATAAGGAAGTTGCCAAGATGGAAGAATAAGAAGATCATGAGCTCATCTCATCCTACATGCATACAAAAGTATAACTGTTAACAGAGAAACTATCAATGGGAACAAACTGAAGGCAAGTAGAAGATCTTCTGCAACCAAAAATCTAAAGAAGCAACCACAATAAGATGAGTAGGAGGGGCAGAGATGAGGAATAGTCAAGACCCTCAACCACAGATGGATGACCCACAAATAGGAGGTTAATCTGAACTTCAGAGGTTCTGCCCAAACAGCAAAAATTTGATCCCCACATTGGACATACCAGCCTGGTGCTCCTTCACTGGAAGAATAAAGCACTCAGAATGTTTGGTGTTGAAGTATAGCAAGAAGGATATGAAATATATACTGTACTCTCAAAGTATGCACACAAACTCTCACAAGCTCCAAAGCCCAAGGTAGAAGTAATCATTTTAAAGGAGCCTAAGTCAGTCCCACTTACTGACCTTAGCTTCCAAAAGAAGAAGTAGGTAACTGGTACTCATGATGGGGACATAGAGGTTATAAACAGCCATTTTGGGGAGCTCATTCTACCACAAGGACACTGGTGCTGCCAAGCACCATTTTTAAATATAGTACCTCCCTTAGATTATTAGTGGTAGGACCTGGCCCCATACACTGGCCAATCAGCCCCAATCCTGGAACATTCCAACCCAAGCAGTTATCTGGGTGGGGAAAAATTCTGCTCACCAGTAGGCAGTATACTATGTAACATCTGAACTCTCAGTCACCCTGGAACTTAAAACCAATGACTATATGGCTGAGAACTGGTTCCCACCTGCCAGTGGGTCAATACTACTAGCACCAGGGCCCCAGAACCAATGGTCAGAGATTCTAGAACCCAGATCTTTCCATCAGAGGGTTGGCATTAACCACATGACCCTTTGGACAGTGGCCCCCGCCACCAGCATATAACAGCCTCTGTACTGTGCAAAGCCTGGCAACCAACTCAACTGGGATCTAGCTACACTTACTGAATCATGTCCAAATTAGTCAACCTACCACAAAACAAGGGTCCATACAGCCCACATAGAGGGCATCCCTAGCGCATATAGCTCTGGTAACCAAAGTGGAGTGCACTACTGGGCCTCATGAGGCATCTCTTACTTAAAGCCACTTTTCCAAGATGAGGGACTGTAATCAAACTACCAAATAGATAGAAATAAAAACAGAACTAAGCAAAATGAGAGGAAAGAGGGATATGTTTCAAACAAATAAAACAAGAAGTCTTGATAAAATCATAGAACTAAGAGAACTGGAGATATCTACCTGATAAAGACTTCAATAAAGATTATAAAGATGCTCAAAAGACTTGTGAGAAGAGCAGATGAACATACTGACAAGTTAAGCAAACAAAAAATATAAAGAACCAAACAGAGCTGAAGAATATAGTCACTGAAATAAAAAATACACTAGAAAGAATTAGCAGTACATTAAATGACAAGAATAAGTGAATCAATGAACTAGAAAACTGGAATCAATCAATATAAATCTAATTAATCAACCTAACCACTCAAGCTGAATGGATTTTTTTTTTAATGAGGATAGTTTAAATGATTATTGGGAAATACCACTATATTAACATTCACATTTATAGGTGTCCCAAAAGGAAAAGAGGGAAAAGGGGCAGAAAATATGTTTTAAGCATAATAGATAAATACATGGGAAAAGAAATAGACATCCAGGTCTGGAAAGCACAGACAATTCCAAACAAGATCAACCCAAAGAGGACCAAACCAAGACACATTATGATTGAAACACCAAAAATCAAAGGTACAGTGAGGGTATTAAAATCAGTAAAGGAAAAGTAACAAGTTATATATAAGGGAACTCCTGTAAGGCTATTTGCTAACTTTTTAGATCAACCATTTATAAAGCTAGTGGGAAGTTTAAATGAAAAAGGAGTAAAATTATATATATCCACAATAGTTATGGGACAAACAAAACAAAACATGAAATACAATGTTAAAACATTAATTTGAGAAATACAGGCAAAATGCAGGGTAGCAAAATGTTTAACCTTGAGAGATCTCAGTAACATGAAATAATTACCCATATATAGATTACTATATATAAACTTCATGGTAACCACAAACCACCATTCTATAAAAGATACACACACACACACACACAAAAGGAAAAGGAATTCAAATGTCACATTAAATATAGTCATCAAATCACAAAGGAAGAGAGCAAAAGAATCAATGTACAAAAACAACTACAAAAGCAACCAATAAACTATTAACAAAGTGCAATATATACATACCTATCAATAATTACATTTAATATCAATGAACTAAATGCTCCAAACAAAAAACAGAATTGCTGAATGAATATAATATAAAAAACCATTAGAGAGTCAATTCATATTTAAAGACACACAAAGTAGCTAAAAGTGGTGGGATGGAAAAAGATATTCCATGGAAATGGAAATGAAAAGTCAGACTAGCAAAACATATCACATAAAGTAGACTTAAAAAATAACACAATAAGATACAAAAAAAGGCATTACAAAATGATAAAAGAACAATCCAATAAGAATATAAACAATTGGAAGTACATATTCACCCAACATCAGTGGACTTGAATGAAGCAAATATTAATAAATATAAAGAGAAAAATTAACAGTAACACAATATTAGTAGGGGACTCTAACACCTGCTTACATAAATGGACAGATCATCCAGACAGAAAACAGCCGTTGTGACTAAACGACAAAGTCATGTCTGAGTCTTTTGTGACACCTTGGATTGTAGCCTACCAGGCTCTTCCCACTGTAAGATTTCTCAGGCAAGAATACTGGTTGCGTTGCTATCTCCTTCTGCAAGGGATCTTCCTGACCCAGAGATCAAGCCCATGTCTCCTGAATTGGCAGGCAGCTTCTTTAACACTAAGCCACCAAGAAAGTCCCTATATAACATTTTGTTCAAAAACAGTAAAATACATATTCAAGTGCACATGGAACATTCTCCATGATAAATTACATAGTGACCAAAATAACTTTCAATAATTATAGCTACTGGGAAGATTAAAATTATATTAACTATCTTTTCCATGACAAGAGTGTGAGACTAGAAATCAACCACAAGGGGGAAAAAAAAAAAAAACTGCAAAAAAACATAAACACATGAAGATTTAACAATATGCTGCCAAACAACAAATGAGTCACTAAAGATAGCAAAGAAATTAAAATGATACTTGGAGACAAATGAAAGCAAAACCACAGTTACCCAAAATCTATAGAAACAAAAAAGCAGTTCTAAGAAGGAAGCTCATAGTGGTACAGGTCTAACTCAAGAAATAAGAAAAACCTCAAATAAGCTTTTTAACTTTACAAACAAAAAGAACTAGATAAAAATCAAACAAAACCCAAAATTAGTAGAAGGAAAATAATCATGAAAATTAGAGCATAAATAAATTAAATAAATACTAACAAAAATAGAAAAGGTCAATGAAACTAAGAGCTATATTATTGAAGAAATAAACAAAATGGATAATATGCATAGACAAATTGCCAGTAAAGAAATGGAACCAGTAATAACAAAAGTTCCCAATAGACAAATCAAGCACAAAATGGCTTCACAGGTTAATTCTATTAAATATCTACAGAAGAGTAAGCACTTCTCCTTCTCAAACTATCCCAAAACATGACAGAGAAAGAAACAATGTGAACTCATGCTATGAGGCCAGCATCACCTCCTTACCAAAACTAAAGATATTAGAACAACAAAAAAAAATTAAAAATACAGACCAATGTTACTGATACACATAGATGTAAAATACTACCAAACCAAATTCAAAAATAGATAAAGTGATAGTACACCATAACCAAGGGGATTTATCACTGGGATGAAGTGATTCTTCAAAATATGCAAATTCATCAAAACGATACATCACATTAACAAACTGAAAAATAAAACATATTTATGTAAATAGATGTATAAGAAGATTTTGACAAAATTCATTTTTTCAATTTAATCTATGTGTTTTCATTTTTATTTATTTTTAATTAATTTATTTATTTTACTTTACATTATTGAATTGATTTTGCCATACATTGACTTTTTTGTTGTTGTTGTTGTTTTTTTTATTTTATTTTATTTTTAAATTTTACAATATTGTACTGGTTCTGCCATATATCAAAATGAATCCACCACAGGCATACATGTGTTCCCCATCCTGAACCCTCCTCCCTCCTCCCTCCCCATACCATCCCTCTGGGTCATCCCAGTTCACGAGCCCCAAACATCCAGTATCGTGCATCGAATCTGGACTGGCGACTTGTTTCATATATGATATTATATTGACTTAAATTCGCCATGAGGGTACATGTGTTCCCGATCCTGAACTCCTCTCCCACCTCCCTCCCCATCCCATTCCTCTGGGTCATCCCAGTGCACCAGCACTGAGCACCCTGTATCATGCATCAAACCTGGACTGGTGGTTCATTTCAATATGATATTTTACATGTTTCAATGCCATTCTCCCATATCATCCCACCCTCGCCCTCTCCATAGAATAAAGAGACTGTTCAATACATCTGTGTCTCTTTTGCTGTCTCACATACAAGGTCACCATTACCTTCTTTCTAAAAGAAAGGCAATGCCAAAAAAATGCTCAAACTACCGCACAATTGCACTCATCTCACATGCTACTAAAGTAATTCTCAAAATTCTCCAAGCCAGGCTTCAGCAATATGTGATGTTCAAGCTGGTTTTAGAAAAGGCAGAGGAACCAGTGATCAAAATGCCAACATCCGCTGGATCATAGAAAAAGCAAGAGAGTTCCAGAAAAGCATCTATTTCTGCTTTATTGACTATGCCAAAGCCTTTGACTGTGTGGATCACAATAAACTGTGGAAAATTCTTCAAGAGATGGGAATACCAGACCACCTGATCTGTCTCTTGAGAAATTTGAATGCAGGTCAGGAAGCAACAGTTCGAACTGGACATGGAACAACAGACTGGTTCCAAATAGGAAAAGGAGTTCATCAAGGCTGCATATTGTCACCCTATTTATTTAACTTATATGCAGAGTACATCATGAGAAACGCTGGACTGGAAAAAACACAAACTGGAATCAAGATTGCCGGGAGAAATATCAATAGCCTCAGATATGCGGATGACACCACCCTTATGGCAGAAAGTGAAGAGGAACTAGAAAGCCTCTTGATGAAAGTGAAAGTGGAGAGTAAAACAGTTGGCTTAAAGCTCAACATTCAGAAAACGAAAATCATGGCATCCAGTCCCACCACTTCATGGGAAATAGATGGGGAAACAGTGTCAGACTTTATTTTTCTGGGCTCCAAAATCACTTCAGATGGTGACTGCAGCCATGAATTTAAAAGATGCCTATTCCTTGGAAGGAAAGTTATGACCAACCTAGATAGCATATTGAAAAGCAGAGACATTACTTTGCCAACAAAGGTTCGTCTAGTCAAGGCTATGGTTTTTCCTGTGGCCATGTATTGTTGTGAGAATTGGACTGTGAAGAAGGCTGAGAGCTGATGAATTGACGCTTTTGAACTGTGGTGTTGGAGAAGACTCTTGAGAGTCCCTTGGACTGCAAGGAGATCCAACCAGTCCATTCTGAAGGAGATCAGCCCTGGGATTTCTTTGGAAGGAATGATGCTCAAGCTGAAGCTCCAGCACTTTGGCCACCTCATGCGAAGAGTTGACTCATTGGAAAAGACTCTGATACTGGGAGGGATTGGGGGCAGGAGGAAAAGGGGACGACAGAGGATGAGATGGCTGGATGGCATCACTGACTTGATGGACGTGAGTCTGAGTGACTCTGGGAGTTGGTGATTGACAGGGAGGCCTGGCGTGCTGCGATTCATGGGGTCACAAAGAGTCCGACACGACTGAGCAACTGATCTGATCTGATCTGATTGGTGTTTTTCTTTCTGGTTTACTTCAGTCTACAATAGGCTCCAGTTTCATCCACCTCATTTGAACTGATTCAACTATATACTTTTTTTTTAAATTAATTTATTTATTTACTTTTTTTTTTTTTTACTCTACAATATTGTATTGGTTTTGCTATACATCAACATGAATGGCTGATTAATATTTCATTGTACAAAAAAGAGGATCACAACCCAGATAATCATGATGGTGTGATCACTGACCTAGAGCCAGACATCCTGGAATGTGAAGTCAAGTGGGCCTTAGAAAGCATCACTATGAACAAAGCTAGTGGATGTGATGGAATTCCAGCTATTTTTGACTTTGAGCTATTGCAAATCCTGAAAGATGATGCTGTGAAAGTGCCGCACTCAATATGCCAGCAAATTTGGAAAACTCAGCAGTGGCCACAGGACTGGAAAAGGTCAGTTTTCATTCCAATCCCAAAGAAAGGCAATGCCAAAGAATGCTCAAACTACTGCACAATTGCACTCACCTCACACGCTAGTAAAGTAATGCTCAAAATTCTCCAAGCCAGGCTTCAGCAGTATGTGAATCATAAACTTCCAGATGTTCAAGCTGGTTTTAGAAAAGGCAGACGAACCAGAGATCAAATTGCCAATATCCACTGGATCTTCGAAAAAGCAAGAGAGTTCCAGAAAAGCATCTATTTCTGCTTTATTGACTATGCCAAAGCCTTTGACTGTGTGGATCACAATAAACTATGGAAAATTATGAAAGAGATGGGAATACCAGACTACCTGACCTGCCTCTTGAGAAACCTATATGCAGGTCAGGAAGCAACAGTTAGAACTGGACATGGAACAATAGACTGGTTCCAAATAGGAAAAGGAGTATGTCAAGGCTGCATATTGTCACCCTGTTTATTTAACTTATATGCAGAGTACATAATAAGAAATGCTGGACTGGAAGAAACACAAGCTGGAATCAAGATTGCCAGGAGAAATATCAGTAACTCAGATATGCAGATGACACCATCCTTATGGCAGAAAGTGAAGAGGAACTAAAAAGCCTCTTGATGAAAGTAAAAGAGGAGAGTGAAAAAGTTGGCTTAAAACTCAACATTCAGAAAACGAAGATCATGGCATCCAGTTCCATCACGTCATAGCAGATAGATGGGGAAACTGTGGAAACAGTGTCAAACTTTATTTTTCTGGGCTCCAAAATCACTGCAGATGGTGATTGCAGCCATGGAATTAAAAGACGCTTACTCCTTGGAAGGAAAGTAATGAGCAACCTAGACAGCATATTAAAAAGCAGGGATATTACTTTGCTAACAAAGGTCTGTCTAGTCAGGGCTATGGTTTTTCCAGTGGTCATGTATGGATGTGAGAGTTGGACTGTGGAGAAAGCTGATCACTGAGGAATTGATGCTTTTGAACTGTGGTGTTGGAGAAGACTCTTGAGAGTCCCTTGGACTGCAAGGAGATCCAACCAGTCCACCCTAAAGGAGATCAGTCCTGGGTGTTCATTGGAAGGACTGATGCTGGAGCTGAAACTCCAATACTTTGTCTACCTCATGCGAAGAGTTGACTCACTGGAAAAGACCCTGATGCTGGAATGGATTGGAGACAGGAGGAGAAGGGGATGACAGAGGATGAGATGGCTGGATGGCATCACCGACTTGATGCACATGAGTTTGAGTGAATTCTGGGAGTTGGTAATGGACAGGGAGGCCTGGCGTGCTGTGATTCATGGGATCGCAAAGAATGGGACACGACTGAGTGACTGAACTGAACTGAATATTCCATTGTGTATATGTACCACAGCTTTCTTATCCATTCATCTGTTGATGGACATCTAGGTTGCTTCCATGTTCTAACTATTATAAACAGTGCTGCGATGAACATTGGGGTAAATGTGTCTCTTTTGTTTCTGGTTTCCTCAGTGTGTATGCCCAGCAGGGGGATTGCTGTAATCATATGGCAGTTCTATTTCCAGTTTTTTAAGGAATCTCCACACTGTTCTCCATAGTGGCTGTGCTAGTTTGCATAACCACCAACACCGTCTCCAGCATTTATTGCTCGTAGACTTTTGGATAGCAACCATTCTGACTGGCATGAAATGGTACCTCATTGTGGTTTTGATTTGCATTTCTCTGATAATGAGTGATGTTGAGCATCATTTCATGTGTTTTTTAGCCAACTGTATGTCTTCTTTGGAGAAATGTCTGTTTAGATATTTGGCCCACTTTTTGATTGGGTAGTTTATTTTTCTGGAATTGAGCTGCAGGAGTTGCTTGTATAATTTTGAGATTAATTATTTGTCCATTGTTTCATTTGCTATTATTTTCTCCCATTCTGAAAGCTGTTCTTTCACCTTACTTATAGTTTCCTTTGTTGTACAGAAGATTTTAATTTTAATTAGGTCCCATTTGTTTATTTTTGCTTTTCTTTCCAATATTCTGGGAGGTGGGTCATAGAGGATCCTGCTGTGGTGTATGTTGGAGAGTTTTTGCCTATGTTTTCCTCTAGGAGTTTAATAGTTTCTGGTCTTACGTTTAGACCTTTAATCAATTTTGAGTCTATTTTTGTGTATGGTGTTAGAAAGTGTTGTAGTTTCATTCTTTTACAAGTGGTTGACTAGTTTTCCCAGCACCACTTGTTAAAGAGATTGTCTTTTCTCCATTGTATATTCTTATCTCCTTTGTTAAAGATAAGGTGTCCATAGGTGTGTGGATTTATCTTTGGGCTTTCTGTTTTGTTCCATTGATCTATATTTCTGTCTTTGTGCCAGTACCATACTGTCTTGATGATTGTGGCTTTGTAGTAGAGCCTGAAGTCAGGCAGGTTGATTCCTCCAGTTCCATTCTTCTTTCTCAAGATTGCTTTGGCTATTTGAGGATTTTTGTATTTCCATACAAGTTGTGAAATTATTTGCTCTAGTTCTCTGAAAGATACCATTGGTAGTTTGATAGGGATTGCACTGAATCTATAGATTGCTTTGGGTATCATAATCATTTTCACTATATTGGTTCCATGAACATGGTATATTTCTCCATCTATTTGTGTCCTCTTCGATTTCTTTCACCAGTATTTTATAGTTTTCCATATATAGGTCTTCTGTTTCTTTAGGTAGATATATTCCTAAGTATTTTATTCTTTTCATTGCAATGGTGAATGGAATTGTTTCCTTAATTTCTCTTTCTGTTTTCTCATTGTTAGTGTATAGGAATGCAAAGGATTTTTGTGTTAATTTTGTATCCTGCAACTTTACTATATTCATTGATTAGCTCTAGTAGTTTTCTGGTGGAGTCTTTAGGGTTTTCTATGTAGAGGATCATGTCATCTGCAAACAGTGAGAGTTTTACTTCTTCATTTCCAATCTGGATTCCTTTTATTTCTTTTTCTGCTCTGATTGCTGTGGCCAAAACTTCCAAAACTATGTTGAATAGTAGTGGTGAGAGTGGGCACCCTTGTCTTGTTCCTGACTTTAGGGGAAATGCTTCCAATTTTTCACCATAGAGGATAATGTTTGCTGTGGGTTTGTCATATATAGCTTTTATTATGTCGAGGTATGTTCTTTGTATTCCTGCTTTCTGGAGGGTTTTTATCATAAATGAATGTTGAATTTTGTGAAACGCTTTCTCTGCATCTTTGAGATAATCATATGGTTTTTATTTTTCAGTTTGTTAATGTGGTGTATTACATTGATTGATTTGAGGATATTGAAGAATCCTTGCATCTCTGGGATAAAGCCCACTTGGTCATGATGTATGATCTTTTTAATATGTTGTTAAATTATGTTTGCTAGAATTTTGTTAAGGATTTTTGCATCTATGTTCATCAGTGATATTGGCCTGTAGTTTTCTTTTTTTGTGGCATCTTTGTCAGGTTTTGTTATTAGGGTGATGGTGGCCTCGTAGAATGAGTTTGGAAGTTTACCTCCCTCTGCAACTTTTTGGAAGAGTTTGAGTAGGATAGGTGTTAGTTCTTCTTTAAATTTTTGGTAGAATTCAGCTGTGAATCTGTCTGGTTCTGGGCTTGTGTTTCTCGGAATATTTCCGTTTACAGTTTCAATCTCCGTGCTTGTGATGGGTCTGTTAAGATTTTCTATTTTTTCCTGCTTCAGTTTTGGAAAGTTGTACTTTTCTAAGAATTTGTCCATTTCTTCCAAGTTGTCCATTTTATTTGCATATAGTCTCTTATGATCCTTTGTGTTTCTGTGTTGTGTGTTGTGATCTCTCAATTTTCATTTCTAATTTTATTGATTTGACTTTTCTTCCTTTGTTTCTTGATGAATCTGGCTAATGGTTTGTCAATTTTGTTTATCTTCTCAAAGAACCAGCTTTTGGTTTTGTTGATTTTAGCTATGGTCTCTTTTTTTCTTTTGCATTTATTTCTGTCCTAATTTTTAAGATTTATTTCCTTCTACTAACCCTGGAGTTCATAATTTTTTTTTCCTTTTCAAGTTGTTTAGGTGTGCTGCTGCTGCAAAGTCACTTTAGTCGTGTCCGACTCTGTGTGACCCCAGAGATGGCAGCCCACCAGGCTCTGCCGTCCCTGGGATTCTCCAGGCAAGAACACTGGAGTGGGCTGCCATTTCCTTCTCCAATGCATGAAAGTGAAAAGTGAAAGGGAAGTCGCTGAGTTATTTTATTTATTTGACTTTTTTCTTGTTTCTTGAGGTAAGCCTGTATTGCTATGAACCTTCCCCTTCAGTTCAGTTCAGTTCAGTTCAGTGGCTCAGTCGTGTCTGACTCTTTGCGATCCCATGAATCACAGCACGCCAGGCCTCCCTGTCCATCACCAACTCCCCGAGTTCAAACTCACGAGCGTCGAGTCGGTGATCCCATCCAGCCATTTCATCTTCTGTCGTCCCCTTCTCCTCCTGCCCCCAGTCCCTCCCAGCATCTGAGTCTTTTCCAGTGAGTCAACTCTTCAGATTAGGTGACCAAAGTACTGGAGTTTCAGCTTCAGCATCAGTCCTTCCAATGAACACCCAGAACTGATCTCCTTTAGGATGGACTGGTTGGATCTCCTTGCAGTCCAAGGGACTCTCAAGAGTCTTCTCCAACACCACAGTTCAAAAGCATCAATTCTTCGGCACTCAGCTTTCTTCACAGTCCAACTCTCACATCCATACATGACCACTGAAAAAACCATAGCCTTGACTAGACTCAAGGTACCTTTAAATGTTACAAGTCTGGGAAGAGGGTGGCTTTGTTCTTCACCCTAAGTCTTTAAAACAAAGGCTCTGAGATTGTTGTAGAACAGGAATATGGATCCTTATCCTTTGTGGATGAAACATTAGTTAAAATGTGCACTTGAATCTTGAGATACAGACTGAACTGTTTGTGAGCTTGAATGCTTAGATACAAAATCTAAGTTATTGATGCAGCATTAGACATAGTCTCAGAGGGCCAGTTCAGTTCAGTTCATTGACTCAGTCGTGTTTGACTCTTTGCAACCCCATGAATTGCAGTGTCCCATAGGTTTGGGGTTGTTCTGTTTTCATTTTCATTCATTTCTATGCATATTTTGATGTCTTCTGTGATTTTTTGGTTATTCAGCAGCGTGTTGTTCAGCCTCCATATGTTGGGATTTTTAATAGTTTTTTCGCCTTAATTGACATCTTCTCTTATTGCATTGTGGTCAGAAAAAATGCTTGGAAAGATTTCAATGTTTTTGAATTTACCAAGGCTTGATTTATGGTTCAGGGTGTGATCTATCCTGGAGAAGGTTCTGTGTGCGCTTGAGAAAAAGGTGAAATTAATTGTTTGGGGGTGAATTGTCCTATATATATCAATTAGGTCTAACTGGTCTATTGTATCATTTAAAGGTTGTGTTTCCTTGTTAATTTTCCATTTAGTTGATCTATCCATAGGTGTGAATGGGGTATTAAAGTCTCCCACTATTATTGTATTATTGTTAATTTCCTCTTTTATACCTGTTAGCATTTGTCTTACATATTGTGGTGCTCCTATGTTGGGTGCATATATACTTATGATTGTTAAATCTTTTCTTGGATTGATCCTTTGATCATTATGTAGTGTCCATCTTTGTCTCTTTTCACAGCCTTTGTTTTACAGTCTATTTTATCAGATATGAGTATTGCTACTCCTGCTTTCTTTTGGTCTCTATTTGCATGGAATATCTTTTTCCAGCCCTTCACTTTCAGTCTGTATGTGTTCCTTGTTTCGAGGTGGGTGTCTTTTAGACAGCATGTACAGGGGTCTTGTTTTTTTGTCCATTCAGCCAGTCTTTGTCTTTTGGTTGGGGCATTCAACCCATTTATGTTTAAGGTAATTACTGATAAGTATGATCCCTTGGCCATTTACTTTATTGTTTTGGGTTCGAGTTTAGACACCCTTTCTGTGTTTCCTGTCTAGAGAAGATCCTTTAGCATTTGTTGGAGAGCTGGTTTGGTGGTGCTGAATTCTCTCAGATTTCGCTTGTCTGTAAAGCGATTTCTCCTTCATATTTGAATGAAATCCTTGCTGGGTACAGTAATCTGAGCTGTAGATTATTTTCTTTCATCACTTTAAGTATGTCTTGCCATTCCCTCCTGGCCTGAAGACTTTCTATTGAAAGATCAGCTGCTATCCTTATGGGAATCCCCTTGTGTGTTATTTGTTGTTTTCCCCTTGCTGTTTTTAATATTTGTTCTTTGTGTTTGATCTTTGTTAATTTGATTAATATGTGTCTTGGGGTGTTTTTCCTTGGGTTTATCCTGTTTGTGACTCTCTGGTTTTCTTGGACTTGGGTGATTATTCCCTTCCCCATTTTAGGGAAGTTTTCAACTATTATCTCCTCAAGTATTTTCTCATGACCTTTCTTTTTGTCTTCTTCTCCTGGGACTCCTATGATTCAAATGTTGGGGCATTTAACATTGTCCCAGAGGTCTCTGAGGTTGTCCTCATTTCTTTTAATTCTTTTTTCTTTTTTCCTCTCTTTCATTTATTTCTACCATCCTATCTTCTACCTCACTTATCCTATCTTCTGCCTCTGTTATGCTACTGTTGGTTCCCTCCAGAGTGTTTTTTATCTCTTTTATTGCATTATTCATTATATATTGACTCTTTTATTTCTTCTAGGTCCTTGTTAAATCTTTCTTGCATCATCTCGATCCTTGTCTCCAGGCTATTTATCTGTAACTCCAATTTGTTTTCGAGATTTTGGATCATTTTCACTATCATTATTTGGAATATTTTATCAGGTAGATTCCCTATCTCTTCCTTTTTTGTTTGGTTTGGTGGGAATTTATCTTATTCATTTACCTGCTGTGTATTTCTCTGCCTTTTCATATTGTTTATATTGCTGTGTTCAGGGTGGCCTTTCTGTATTCTGGCAGTTGGTGGTTCCTCTTTATTGTGGAGGTTCCTCACTGTGGGTGGGGTTGGACCGGTGGCTTGTCAAGGTTTTCTGATTAGGGAAGCTTGTGTCGGTGTTCTGGTGGGTGGAGCAATGAAGTGTCCGGTAATAAGTTCTGAGGTGTCAGTGGGCTTGGTGTGACTTTGGGCAGCCTGTATTTTGAGGCTCAGGGTTATGTTCCTGTGTTGCTGGAGAATTTGCGTGATATGTCTTGCTTTGGATCTTGTTGGCCCTTGGGTGCTGCTTGGTTTCAGTGTGGGTATGGAGGCGTTTGATGAGCTCTTATCGATTAATGTTCCCTGGATTCAGGAGTTTCTGGTGTTCTCAGGATTTGGACTTAAGCCTTCTGCCTCTAGTTTTCAGTCTTATTCTTACAGTAGCCTTAGGACTTCCCCATCTATGAAGCACCAATGATAAAACATCTAGGTTAATGATGAAAAGTTTCTCCACAGTGAGGGACACCTGGAGAGATACACAGAGTTACAGGAGAAGACAAGAGGGAGGAGGGAGATAGAGGTGACCAGGAAGAGAATAAGGGGAATCAAAAGGGGAGATAGCTAACTAGCCAGTAATCACTTCCCTATGTGCTCTCTACAGTCTGGATCCCTCAGAGATGTTCACAGAGTTACCCAGAGAAGAGAAGAGGGAGGAAGGAGACAGAGGTGGCCAGGAGGATAAAAGAGGGAATCAAAAGGAGAGAGACACATCCAGCCAGTAATCAGTTCCCTAAGTGTTCTCCACAGCCCAGAACACAGAAAGAGATTCAGGTAGTTGGGTACAGAAGAAAAGGAGGAGGGAGGAGATAGAGGCAACCTGGTGGACAAAAGGAGAGTCAAAAGGGGGAGACAGCAATCAGGCCAGTGATTTTGCTCCCAGGTGAAAAGGGTACTGAAGATTGGGTTCTTAAAAGTATAAGTTCAGTTCAGTTCAGTTCAATTCAGTCACTCAGTCGTGTTCGACTCTTTGCGACCCCATGAATCGCAGAACGCCAGGCCTCCCTGTCCATCACCAACTCCCAGAGTTCACTCAGACTCACGTCCAGTGAGTCAGTGATGACATCCAGCCATCTCATCCTCTGTCATCCCCTTCTCCTCCTGCCCTCAATCCCTCCCAGCATTAGAGTCTTTTCCAATGAGTCAACTCTTCGCACGAGGTGGCCAAAGTACTGGAGTTTCAGCTTTAGCATCCTTCCTTCCAAAGACATCCCAGGGCTGATCTCCTTCAGAATGGACTAGTTGGATCTCCTTGCAGTCCCAGGGACGCTCAAGAGTCTTCTCCAACACCACAATTCAAAAGCATCAATTCTTCGGCACTCAGCCTTCTTCACAGTCCAACTCTCACAACCATACATGGCCACAGGAAAAACCATAGCCTTGACTAGACGGACCTTTGTTGCCAAAGTAATGTCTCTACTTTTGAATATGCTATCTAGGTTGGTCATAACTTTCCTTCCAAGAATAAGTGTCTTTTAATTTCATGGCTGCAGTCACCATCTGCAGTGATTTTGGAGCCCAGAAAAATAAAGTCTGACACTGTTTCTACTGTTTCCCCGTCTATTTCCCATGAAATGATGGGACTGGATGCTATGATCCTCGTTTTCTGAATGTTGAGCTTTAAGCCAACTTTTTCACTCTCCTCTTGCACTTTCATGAAGAGGCTTTTTAGTTCCTCTTCACTTTCTGCCATAAGAGTGGTGTCATCTTCATATCTGAAGTTATTGATATTTCTCCTGGCAATCTTGATTTCAGCTCGTGTTTCTTCCAGTCCAGCGTTTCTCATGATGTACTCTGCATAGAAATTAAATAAGCAGGGTGACAATTTACAGCCTTAAAGGCCTACTTTTCGTATTTGGAAATAGTCTGTTGTTCCATGTCCAGTTCTAACTGTTGCTTCCTGACCTGCATACAGATTTCTCAAGAGGGAGGTCAGGTAGTCTGGTATTCCCATTTCTTTCAGAATTTTCCACAGTTTATTGTGATCCACATAGTCAAAGGCTTTGGCATAGTCAATAAAGCAGAAATAGATGTTTTTCTGGAACTCTTTTGCTTCTTCCATGATCCAGCGGATGTTGGCAATTTGGTCTGTGGTTCGTCCGCCTTTTCTAAAACCAGCTTGAATATCAGGAAGTTCACGGTTCACATATTACTGAAACCTGGCTTGGAGAATTTTGAGCATTACTTTACTAGCGTGTGAGATGAGTGCAATTGTGCGGTAGTTTGAACACTTTTTGGCATTGCCTTTCTTTGGGATTGGAATGAAAACTGACCTTTTCCAGTCCTGTGGCCACTGCTGAATTTTCCAAATTCACTGGCATATTGAGTGCAGCACTTTCACAGCATCATCTTTCAGGATTTGAAATAGCTCAACTGGAATTCCATCACCTCCACTAGCTTTGTTCATAGTGGTGCTTTCTAAGGCCCACTTGACTTCACATTCCAGGATGTCTGGCTCTAGGTCAGTGATCATACCATCGTGAGTATCTGGGTTGTAAAGATCTTTTTTGTACAGTTCTTCTGTGTATTCTTGCCACCTCTTCTTAATATCTTCTGCTTCTGTTAGGTCCATACCATTTCTGAACTTTATCAAGCCCATCTTTGCATGAAATGTTCCCTTGGTATCTCTGATTTTCTTGAAGAGATCTCTAGTCTTTCCCATTCTGTTGTTTTCCTCTATTTCTTTGCATTGATAGCTGAGAAAGGCTTTCTTATCTCTTCTTGTGATTCTTTGGAACTCTGCATTCAGATGCTTATATCTTTTCTTTTCTCCTTTGCTTTTCTCTTCTCTTCTTTTCACAGCTATTTGTAAGCCCTCCCCAGACAGCCATTTTGCTTTTTTGCATTTCTTTTCCATGGGGATGGTCTTGATCCCTGTCTCTGGTACAATGTCACCAACCTCATTCCATAGTTCATCAGGCACTCTGTCTATCAGATCTAGGCCCTTAAATCTATTTCTCACTTCCACTGTATAATCCTAAGGGATTTGATTTAGGTCATACCTGAATGGTCTAATGGTTTTCCCTACTTTCTTCAATTTAAGTCTGAATTTGGTATTAAGGAGTTCATGATCAGAGCCACAGTCAGCTCCTGGTCTTGTTTGTTGACTGTACAGAGCATCTCCATCTTTGGCTGCAAAGAATATAATCAATCTGACTTTGCTGTTGACCAGCTGGTGATGTCCATTGTAGAGTCTTCTCTTGTGTTGTTGGAAGAGGGTGTTTGCTATGACCAGTGCATTTTCTTGGCAAAACTCTATTACTCTTTGGCCTGCTTCATTCCATATTCCAAGGCCAAATTTGCCTCCAGGTGTTTCTTGACTTCCTACTTTTGCTTTCCAGTCCCCTATAATGAAAAGGAAATATTTTTTGTGTGTTAGCTCTCAAAGGTCTTGTAGGTCTTCATAGAACTGTTCAACTTCAGTTTCTTCAGCGTTACTGGTTGGGGCACAGACTTGGATTACTGTGATATTGAATGGTTTGCCTTGGAAATGAACAGAGATCATTCTGTCGTTTTTGAGATTGTTTCCAAGTACTGCATTTCAGATTCTTTTGTTGATCGTGATGGCTACTCCATTTTTTCCGAGGGATTCCTGTTCTCAAGGCAAGAATACTGAAGTGGTTTGCCATTCCCTTCTCCAGTGGACCACATTCTGTCAGATCTCTCCACCATGACCCAGCCATCTTGGGTTGCCCCATGGGCATGGCTTATTTTCATTGAGTTAAAAAGGCTGTGGTTCTAGTGTGATTAGATTGACTAGTTTTCTGTGAGTATGGTTTCAGTGTGTCTGCCCTCTGATGCCCTCTTGCAACACCTACCGTCTTACTTGGGTTTCTCTTACCTTGGGTGTAGGGTATCTCTTTACAGCTGCTCCAGCAAAGTGCAGCCGCTGCTCCTTACCTTGGACGAGGGATATCTCCTCACTGCCACCCTTCCTGACCTTCAGCGTGGGATAGCTCCTCTAGGCCCTCCTGCGCCCACGCAGCCACCACTCCTTGGACGTGGGGTTGGTCCTCCCAGCCACCGCCCCTGGCCTCAGGCGAAGTTGATAACAAATACCAAAAAGCAAATATTAAAAATCTTGAGCAGAGGTTAGATTCTCAAAAATACAATATTAAAAAAAAAAAAAAAAAAAAACACAAAGTCACAGAAATTATATATATATATGAAGTTTGCTTTAAAATGGCTCTTTCTTTTTTTTTTTTTTTTTTTTTCCCTCCAGCGTAATAGTAGGTTATGAAAATGAAAATTAAAGGAGTATTGGGGACAAAATAACAAAAAAATAAAATAAAATAATTCTTTTTTAATTTAAAAAATGATAATAGTAAAAATATATCTAAGACTTTTTCTGGAGCTGTTGTGGACAGTGTGGGGTCAGTTCATTTTCAGATAGTTCCTTGGTCCGTCTTGTACTTCTCATTGTCTATAGGCCCCTTCCTATGTAGTTGGTGCTAACTACAGGGTTTTAATCTATTGCACCTGTCACTTTCAAAGCGGTTCCCTCTGTTTATGTTAGCTTCTTCTGTTTGCTGGTCTCTTTAGTGTCTAATTTCCGCCCTGACACAAGGGGTGCAGTGGTGGTCACTTTTTTGGGGGTGCTCGCTTGTTCAGTCATGCTTTGAGGAGGGAGGAACACTGCAAACAAATATCACTGGCATGTGTTCACAGTGATTCAGCCACACAGGCTTTGCCCCCCACTCATGGCGTGTGTGCTTTCCCAGTCTACACTGCTCAGACTCTAGGTTGCTCTGCCAGGAACTGTCTGATGTGGGCCCTGGTTTGCATGCACTTCCCAGGTCTAAGCTGCTCAGGTTCAGGTTCTTGGGCACCCCACAAAGGCGCAGACTTTGTTGGGCCTGCATTTTGCGCCTGTCCCAGGTCTGAGCAGCTCAGGTGACCAGGTCCTTGGTGCGCGTAGTTGCCCCCAGTTGAAGGCTGCGCTTATCCCCTCCCCCGTCCCAGCTGCTCAGGTTTTCTGGGTGTATAACAGGCATACCTTCTCTCTTCTGAGAAGCTGATCTCTGGCTGTGACCCTCCTGGAGGATGTCGACTATCAAGAATCCCAAGAAGTCTTGGTTAGCAACAAAGTCCGCTTGCAGTTTGGTATAGGATGCCTCTCTGGGGGCTGCGATTGCCCCCTTCTGGCTCTGGCTGCCCTCGCCTGCCTGTCTCCGGTGGTTGATGGGCCAGTCCACAGCCAGCCAGCTCTGCTCAGTCCTTTGTTCTATGAGCGTGTGCCTGACGGTGGTCAGGACTTTTCCCAGGATCTCGGAATAACTATCCCACAGTCTTGGTTGTTATCTCAAGCTAGTTCCTTTAGATTGCCCTCAGGGCATTCAGGCCAGGTCCTTAGCCTAAGCAATGCCACCCGCTCGTCCCTGTCCCTCCTCTGCTTTCTAGTGGGGGATGGGAGCATCTGGGTTATTGCTTAGCTGGGAGTTGCTGTTGGGCACATAATCTGTGAGTTTTAATTATTTATTTATTTTCCCTCCCGGTTATTTTGCCCTCTGATATTCCAAGGCTCGCCACAGACCCACCGGAGAGAGTGTTTCCTCGTGTTTGGAAACTTCTGTTTTAAAAAAGAGACTCTCTTCCTGGGACGGATGTCCATCCCTACCTCTTTTGTCTCTTTTTATCTTTTATATTTTGTCCTACCTCCTTTCAAAGACAATGGGCTGCTTTTCTGGGTGCCTGATGTCCTCTGCCAGCATTCAGAAGTTGTTCTGTAGAATTTGCTCAGCTCTCAAATGTTCTTTCAATGAATTTGTAGGGGAGAAAGTGGTCTCCCCATCCTATTCCTCTGCCATTTTAGGACTGCCTCAACACTTTTTCATTAAAAAAAAAAAAAAAAACTCTCAAAAAATATGTTAAAAGGGAACACACATCAACGTAAAAAAATGTCATATCTGATAAACTTAGACCATATTTAATAATGAAAAGCTGAAAGCATTTCTTCTCAGATCAGGAACAAAACAAGCATGCTCATTCTCACTACTTTTACTCAGTATAATTATGGGAATCCTAGACACAACAATCAAACAAGAAAGAGAAATAAAATGTCTCTAAATTGCAAAAGAAGAAGTTAAATAGTTGTTGTGTAGAGATGGTAATAAGTATACATAGAAAATCTGAAAGATAGCATGTAAATTCTCGTAGAAGGCATTCAAAAATTCAGTAAAATTTCAGGATGAAAAATTCATATACAGAAATCTCTTATGTGTCTGCACAGTAGTAACAACCTATCAGAAAGAAAAATTAAGAAAGTGATTTCATTATAAGGAATAAAATATCTAGGAATAAATCTAACTAAGGATTTAAAATACCTGCAGTTTGAAAAATAGCACTGAGGAAAGAAATTTAAGATGACACAAAAAATGGAAATACTGTGTTTATTGATGGGACAAACTAATGTCAAAATATTATTCATATACTGGGCAATGTACAGATTTAATGCATTCCCTATCAAAATATCACAATGGCATTATTTTTACAGAACTAAAATAATTTTAAAATTTGTATGGAAACACAATAGACTCTGAATAGCCAAAGTGGTATTGAGAAAGAAGAACAAAGCTGGAAATATCACACTGCCTTGTTTTAAACTATGCTACAAAGCTACTGCAACCAAAACAGTTCTACTATTACACACAGACACACACATAAATCAATAGAAAAGAGAGAATCCAGTAGTAAACCCACACAGATGTGGACAATTATTCTACAGCAATGGAGGCAAGAATATGCAATGGGAAAAAGACACTCTTGCTAAAAATTGTTACACAGCTACATGCCGGACTACTTTTCAATACCGTATACAGACATAAACTCAAATCTTTGCAATACTAAAGCCAAAGACCTCAAAGGATAAAATTTCTAGGAGAAAACATAGGCAAGATCTTTGAAGTTTGACTTAAAAGTTTAGGGTTGGATAAGTTTCCTCAGCCATGGAAACAAAATAAAGAATAAACAAATGGGACTGAAAAAAACTAAAGCTTTTTTGCACAGTGAAAGAAAAAATTAATAAACAGAAATGTTGCCTACTGGAGAGGAGAAGACATTTTCAAATGATTTACCTGTTAAGGAGTTAATATTCAAATTATATAAAGAACTCATAGGATAAAAAAAAATGAGGAGGGGTTAAAAAATGAGCAGTGACTAAAAGCCAAAGTCCTTAAAATGGTTAACAAGACCATGAACAATAATTAATAAATGTTCCTGATAAATACAAGAGGATATTAAGATCAAATTAATTAAAAGTAGATTTAGATATTGCGTTACAAAATGTAAAAAGAAATGGAAGTTTACAGTATATTACAGTATCAGTGCAGTAAAAATAAAGGAAATGAAAACATCTGATGACAGAATTGAAAAGTGAGTAAATTAATACACAAGCTCTCTGTAAGGATCAAATCTATGTTAAAGGGATATGAACATATGTAGATAAGAGATCATAATTTCCCAAAGTTCTGTATATTTGTAAGCACATTAACTAAATGCTAAACAAAAAGTCTAAGAAATTTCACAGCCTCGTTTATTTTGAAAGGCTCACAGGAAAAGTGAGAGAATTATTATGTGAATAAAAACAATCATTAAATGTCAAAAAATTAATAACTTGAAAGCTTTTATGTGGGAAAGACATTTTTCCACAGAAGACATACAGGTGGTCAACAGATCAACAGGCACATAGAAACATATTCAACCTCACTAATCATCAGCAAAGTGCCAATCAAAACCACAATGAGATATCACCTCAAAACTTTGAAATGGATATTTACAAAAGGTAACAACTGTTGATGAGGATGTAGAGAAAACAGATCTCTTGTAGTATTGATGGTATTGTAAATAGTTCAATCACTAAGGAGAAGAGAACAGATTCCTCATAAAATAAAAAGTAGAACTACCATATGATTCAGCAATTCTGCTACTGGATATTTATTCGAAGAACACAAAAACATTAATTTTAAAAGATATATGCACCTCATATTCATTGCAGCATTATTTACAAGAGCCAATGTATGTAATATGACATATAATATTGTATAATCATATATTTAATTGTAATATATGCATCTTATTATAATAAATTATGTTGAGTTGGCCAAATATTGCTCAAGTTATTCCATAAAATATAATGGAAAAGTTCAAATAAATGTTTTGGCCAACTAAATATATAATATTGTATGTTATATGGGCCTCCCTGAGAGTTCAGTTGTTAAAGAATCTGCTTGCAATACAGGAGACCTCAGTTCAATTTCTGGGTTGCAAAAATACACTGGAGGAAAAGACAGGCTACCCACTCCAGTATTGATGGGCTTCCCTTGTGGCTCAACATATTGTATATAGTATATGCATATATAATGTATATGATACTGAACTATGGTACTGGAGAAGACTGAGAGTCCCTTGGACAGCAAGGAGATCAAACCAGTCAATTCTGAAGCAAACCAACCCTGAATGCTCATTGGAATGACTAATGCAGAAGCTGAAGCTACAATAATTTGGCCACCTAATGTGAACAGTTGACTCATTGGAAAAGACCCCGATGCTGGGGAAAATTGAAGGCAGAAGGAGAAGAGGTGACAAAGGATGAAATGGTTGGATGGCATCATCAGTCCAATGGGCATGAACTTGGGCAATTTCTGGGAGATTGTAGAGACAGGGAAGCCTGGCATGCTACCGTCCATGGGGTCACACAAAGGCAGACATGACTTGGTGACTGAACAATAACAACAACAGCATATATTATGTATAATGTATACCACATATGTACTTTAACTGTATTTATAAATTATATATGTAACATATATATTAGATGCATATATGATGTACCTATAATACATATGTGTTATATGTATAAACAATATGTATTTAACATATATAATATATATTATATGGTACATAGATATATGCAGCAATAAATGTTATATAGAGTATAAATATAAAATATATAGAATTTTATATTATGTATATCAGAAGTGACAAAAACCTTTTTTAAGGATATTATTAAGAATCTCTTGACAAACTATGTTGGAAAACTCATCTGAAACAGGACAAATTCTCCCCCTCACCTGGAAGCTCTCTTACATCTCTTCAAAGCAGGAGAACCAGTGCTTCTGAAAGTTTGAAAAAGAGCAATGCCCTGAGCAGAAACTTGAGGAGACATGGAAGGGATTGTATGCTTTCAAGATGAGAAGTATCAAAGAAATGGGGGTATTGACGACAAGCAGGACCCTGTGGGGTTCCCAGGCACAGAGGCTTTCCTTTTGTCTCTCATTTCTTATAGGCAACATTCCAACTTCCATGACCTTCTCTCAGTTTCAAAAGGTAGAAGAGCTGCTAATTAAAGGAGGAAGAGAAAACAAAACACCTAAGGCAAGATTAAAGGTCCAGTTCAGTTCAGTCGTGTCCAACTCTTTGCAACCCCATAGAATGGAGCGTGCCAGGCCTCCCTGTCTGTCACCAATTCCTAGAGTTTACACAAACTCATGTCCATTGAGTTGGTGATGCCATCCAAACATCTCATCCTCTGTCGCCCACTTCTCCTACTGCCTTCAGTCTTTCTGAGCATCAGGATCTTCTCAAATGAGCCAGTTCTTCACAACACGTGGTCTAAGTATTGCAGTTTCAGCATCAGTCCTTCCAATGAATATTCATGACCGATTTCCTTTAGGATGGACTGGTTGGATCTCCTTTCAGTCCAAGGTACTCTCAAGAGTCTTCTCCAACACCACAGTTCAAAAGCATCAATTCTTTGGCACTCAGCTTTCTTTATAATCCAACTCTCACATCCATACATGACTACTGGAAAAACCATAGCTTTGACTAGACAGACCTTGTTGGAAAAATAATGTCTCTGATTTTCAATATGCTGTTTAGGTTGATCATAACTTTCTTTCCAAGGAGCAAGCATCTTTTAATTTCATGGTTTCAGTCACCATCTGCAGTGATTGTGGAGCCCAAAAAATAAAGTCTGTCACTGTTTTCCGTTTCCCCATCTATTTGCATGAACTGATGGAACCAGATGCCATGATCTTAATTTTCTGAATGTTAAGTTTTAAGCCAACGTTTTACTCTCCTCTTTCAATTTCATTAAGGGGCTTTTTAGTTCTTCTTTGTTTTCTGCCATACAGGTGGTGTTACCTGCGTATCTGAGGTTATTGATATTTCTCCCGGCAATCTTGATTCCAGCTTGTGTTTCATCCAGCCCAGCATTTCTCATGATGTATTCTGCATATAAGTTAAATAAGCAAACGTGACAATACACAACTTTGACATACTCCTTTCCCTATTTGGAACCAGTCTGTTGTTCCATGTCCATTTCTAAATGTTGTTTCCTGACCTGCATACAGATTTCTCAGGAAGCATATCAGGTGGGCTGGTAGTCCCATTTATTTAAGAATTTTCCAGAGTTTGTTGTGGTCAACACAGTCAAAGGCTTTGGCATAGTCAATAAAGTGGAAGTACATGTTTTTCTAGAACTCTCTCATGTTTTTGATCCAACAGATGTTGGCAATTTGATCTCTGGTTCCTCTGCTTTTTCTAAATACAGCTTGAACATGTGAAAGTCCATGGTTCACGTACTGTTGAAGCCTGGCTTGGAGAATTTGAGCATTACTTTACTACTGTGTGAAATGAGAGCAATTGTGAAGTAGTTTGAGCATACTTTGGCATTGCCTTTCTTTGGGATTGGAATGAAAACTGACCTTTTCCAGTCCTGTGGTCACTGCTGAGTTTTCCAAATTTTCTGGCATATGACATGAGTTTGAGTGAACTCCAGGAGTTGGTGATGGACAGGGAGACCTGGTGTGCTATGGTCCATGGGGTCACAAAGAGCTGGATACGACTGAGAGACTGACCTGAACTCAAATGAGTGTAGCACTTTCACAGCATCATCTTTCAGGATTTGAAATAGCTCAACTAGAGTTCCTTCACCTCCACTAGCTTTGTGCATAGTGATGCTTCCTAAGACCCACTTGACTTCGCATTCCAAGATGTCTGGCTATATGTGACTGGTCATAATTTGTAATTATCTGGGTCATGAAGATCTTTTTTATATAGTTTTTCTGTGTATTCTTGCCATCTTTTCTTAATATCTTCTGCTTCTGTTAGGTCCATTCCATTTCTGTCCTTTATCACGCCTATCTTTGCATGAAATGTTCCCTTGGTATCTCTAATTTTCTTGAAGAGATCTCTAGTCTTTCCCATTCTATTGTTTTCCTCTATTTCTTTGCATTGATCACTGAGGAAGGCTTTCTTCTCTCTCCTTGCTCTTCTTTGGAGCTCTGCATTCAAATGGGTATATCTTTCCTTTTCTCCTTTGCCTTTCTCTTTGCTTCCATTCTCACCTATTTTAAAAGGCCTTCTCAGACAACCATTTTGACTTTTTGCATTTTTTTTCCTTTTTTTATGCTACTCAAAATTTTATTTTCATTACAATCCATAAAGTTTTTTCTTTATTTTTATTTTTAAATATAAATTTATTTATTTTAATTGAGGCTAATTACTTGTCAATATCATATTGACTTTGCCATACATCAACATGAATCCACCACGAGTGTACACGTGTTCCCCATCCTGAACACCCCTCCCATTTCCCTCCTTGTACCATCCCTCTGGGTCATCCCAGTGCACCAGTCTCAAGCATCCTGTATCCTGCATCAAACCTGGAGTGGCGATTCGTTTCATATATGATATTATACATGTTTCAATGCCATTCTCCCAAATCTTCCCACCCTCTCCCTCTCCCACAGAGTCCAAAGGACTGTTCTATACATCTGTGTCTCTTTTGCTATCTCGCATACAGGGTTATTGTTACCATCTTTCTAAATTCCATATATATACATTAGTATACTGTACTGGTGTTTTTCTTTCTGGCTTACTTCACTCTGTATAATAGGCTTCAGTTTCATCCACCTCATTAGAACCGATTCACATGTATTCTTTTTAATGTCCAAGTAATACTCCATTGTGCATATGTACCACAGCTTTTTTATCCATTCATCTGATGATGGACATCTAGGCTGCTTCCATGTCCTGGATATTATAAACAGTGCTGCAATGAACATTGGGGTACACGTGTCTCTTTCAAATTCTGGTTTCCTCAGTGTATATGCCCAATAGTGGGATTGCAACACAGTATTGTACTGGCACAAAGATAGAAATATAGATGAATGGAATAAAATAGAAAGCCCAGAGATAAATCCACGCACATATGGACACTTTATCTTTGACAAAGGAAGCAAGAATACACAATGGAGAAAAGACAATCTCTTTAACAAGTGGTGCTGGGAAAACTGGTCAACCACTTGTAAAAGAATGAAACTAGAACGCTTTCTAACACCATACATAAAAATAAACTCAAAATGGATTAAAGATCTAAACATAAGACCAGAAACTATAAAACTCCTATTGGAGAACATAGGCAAAACACTCTCCAACATACACCACAGCAGGATCCTCTATGACCCACGTCCCAGAATATTGGAAAGAAAAGCAAAAATAAACAAATGGGACCTAATTAAAATTAAAAGCTTCTGCACAACAAAGGAAACTATAAGCAAGTTGAAAAGACAGCCTTCAGAATGGGAGAAAATAATAGCAAATGAAGCAACTGACAAAGGATTAATCTCAAAAATATACAAGCAACTCCTGCAGCTCAATTGCAGAAAAATAAACGACCCAATTAAAAAATGGGCCAAAGAACTAAACAGACATTTCTCCAAAGAAGACATACAGATGGCTAACAAACACATGAAAAGATGCTCAAGATCACTCATTATTAGAGAAATGCAAATCAAAACCACAATGAGGTACCATTTCACGCCAGTCAGAATGGCTGCTATCCAAAAGTCTACAAACAATAAATGCTGGAGAGGGTATGGAGAAAAGGGAAACCTCTTACACTGTTGGTGGGAAAGCAAACTAGTACAGCCACTATGGAGAAGAGTGTGAAGATTCCTTTAAAAACTGGAAATAGAACTGCATTTCTTTTCCTTGGTCATGTTCTTGATCCCTGTCTCCTGTACAATGTCATGAACCTCTTTCCATACTTCAGCAGCCACTCTATCTATCATATCAAGTCCCCTGAATCTATTTCTAACTTCCACTGTATAATCATAAGGGATTTGATTTAGGTCATTCCTGAAGAGTCTAGAGGTTTTGCCTACTTTCTTCAATTTAAGTCTGAATTTGACAATAAGGATTTCATGGTCTGTGCCACAGTCAGCTCCCAGTCTTATTTTTGCTGACTGTATAGAGCTTTTCCATCTTTTGCTGCAAATAATATGATCAGTCTGATTTTGGTATTGACCATCTGGTGATGTCCATGTGTAGAATCTTCTCTTGTGTTGTTGGAAGAGGATGTTTGCTATGACTTTTGTGTGCTCTTGGCAAAACTCTATTAGCCTTTGCCCTGCTTCATTCTGTATTCCAAGGCCAAATTTGCCTGTTATTCCAGGTGCTTCTTGACTTCCTACTTTTACTTTCCAGTCCCCTATAATGCAAAGGACATCTTTTTTTGAGTGTTCGTTCTAGAAGGTCTTATAGGTCTTCACAGAACCGTTCAACTTCAGCTTCTTCAGTATTACTTGCCAGGGCATAGACTTGGATTTTCTTGATATTGAATGGTTTGCCTTGGAAACGAACAGAGATCATTCTCTCCATTTTGAGATTGCATCCAAGTACTGCATTTTGTGCTCTGTTGTTGACTACCATGGCTACTCCATTTCTTCTAAAGGATTCTTGCCCACAGTAGTAGATATAATGGTCATGTGAATGAAATTCACCCATTCCAGTCCATTTTAGTTCACTGATTCCTAAAATGTCAATGTTCAATCTTGCCATCTCGTTTGACCATTTCCAATTTGCTTTGATTCATGGACCTTAGATTCCAGGTTCCTATGCAGTATTGCTCTTATAGCATTGGACTTTACTTCTATCACCAGTCCCATCCACAACTGGGTGTTGTTTTACTTTGCTTCCATCTCTTCATTCTTTCTGGCATTATTTCTCCACTGATCTCCAGTAGCATATTGAGCACCTACTGACCTCAGGAGTTCATCTTTCAGTGTCCTATCTTTTTGCCTTTTCATAATATTCATGAGGTTCTCAAGGCGTGAATACTGAAGTGGTCTGCCATTTCTTTGTCCAGATGTGTACATGTGTGTGATGTATATAGCAGCAGGTCTTCAGACATACTTTGAATAATACTAAAGATTTCTCATTCTTTTACACTGCCAGTCCATCAAAACTAAGCTTTTATTTATCTTTCTGCATGTATTAGTCAGGGTTTTCCAGAAGAACAGATGACATGAGATTTATATATATATATATATATATATATGAATATTGATTATAGAATTTGACTCACACAGCTATTGAAGTTGAGAAATCTCAATATCTACTCTCAACAAATTAGATAACAGGAAAGCTAGTGGCATAATTTAGTTCAAAACTTTTGAAGGACTGAGAATCAGAAGAGCTGATGTCTGAGGGCAGGAGAAGATGGGCGTCCCAGCTCAAACAAAGAGAGAACATATGGCCTTCCTCAGCTAGTTTATTTATACCCTCAGTGGATTGGATGATGCCCACCTACCTGGTGAAGGCAATCTTCTTTACTCAGTCTACCAAATTAATTGTTAAGTGACACAAATTCTCTTCTGGAAACACCCTTACAGATGTAAATAGAAACAATCTTCTACCACCTATCTGGGCATTTCTTAGGCTAGTGACATTGACACATAAAATTAACCATCACACTATCTGCTCAAATCACTTTAACTGATTCTGATCTAACTTTAAATTTAAAAAGCTATTTTTCCATAATTTAATGCTATGATCACATTCATAAAACAGACTCCCAAAAATACTACTTTCTTTATGCAACCTCTTACATGTAATTCCTGATACTATCTGAAATTAAATCCAAATATCTCAAAATGTCCAAGTATCTTGACGTATTGATTCTTTATAGATCAAGTTCCCCAGAATGCAAACTCCCAAATAGATTAGAAGTTGAAGAATTCATTAGATGTTGTTCTTGTGATCAACCGATGGAAAGAAATAGAAAAAGAATGAATTATTCACACAAAAAAGTTGTAACATGATATAGTTTCAGTGCAAGACAGAGCATAACCCTTAAGGAGCTCTGAGGTGAGTATTCTATAGCTGAAAATTCTCCAAGCTAGGCTTCAACAGAACATGAATTGAGAATTTCCAGATGTTCAAGCTGGGTTTAGAAAAGGCAGAGGAATCACAGATCAAATTGCCAACATCCACTGGATCATAGAAAAAGCAAGAGAGCTCCAGAAAAAAATGTATACCTCTGCTTTATTGACTATGCCAAAGCTTTTGACTGTGTGGATCAAAACAAACTGTGGAAATTCTTAAGGAGATGGAAATACCAGACCACCTGACCTGCCTCCTGAGAAATTTGGACTGGTTCCAAATTGAGAAAAGAGTGCATCAAAGCTGTATATTATCACCCTGCTCATTTAACTTATATGTAGAGTATATCATGCAAAATGCTGGGCTGGATGAAGCACTAGCTGGAATCAAGATTCCCGGGAGAAATATCAATAACCTTAGATATGCAGATGACACCACCCTTATGGCAAAGTGAAGAGGAACTGAAGAGACTCTTGATGAAAGTGAAAAAGAGTGAAAGAACTGCTTTAAAACTCAACATTCAAAAAATGAAGATCATGGCATCTGGTCCCATCACTTCATGGCAAATAGACGGGGGAGCAATAGAAACAGTCAGAGACTTTATTTTTTGGGCTCCAAAATCACTGCAGATGGTGGCTGCTCCCATGAAATTAAAAAACACTTGCTCTTTGAAAGAAAACTTTGACAAACCTAGCCGGTATATTTAGAAGCAGAGGCATCACTTTGCCAACAAAAGTCTGTCTAGTCAAAGCGATGGTTTTTCAGTAGTCATATATGGATGTGACAGTTGGAACATAAAGAAAGCTGAGCGCTGAAGAATTGATGTTTTTTAACTGTGATATTGGAGAAGACTCTTGAGAGTCCCTTGGACTGCAAGGAGATCCAACCAGTCCATCCTAAAGGAAATCAGTCCTGAATATTCATTGGAAGGACTGATGCTGAAGCTGAAGCTCTGATACTTTGGCCACCTATGTGAAGAACTGACTCATTTGAAAAGACCCTGATGCTGGGAAAGATTGAAGGCAGAAGGAGAGGGGGATGACAGAGGTTGAGATGGCTGAACGGCATCATCTACTCATGGACATGAGTTTGAGTAGGCTCCAACAGTTAGTGGTGGACAGGGTAGCCTCGCATGCTGCCATCCATGGGGTCACAAAGACAGGTCTGAGTGACTAAACTGAGATGAATATGTCCCTTCAGAGTTTGTCCAACTACCACAGGTGGCTATGATTTATACCCAAGTGTAGGACAGTCTTACCTGGGAATGAGATTTTTCATCACAAAAGTCTGTAAGAGAGTTGAGAGCACAGGACTACCTGTCTGCAGCTCTTCAAGTAGGTAGAAATATTAATTCATTCACTTATGAAAGAGGGAGTAGTGGCACACATCATTCTTTATAAACACCTTTGAACACATAAATCTTTCTTTGGCTTGTGCCAAAGATACCTGCTTCTCATTATTTCATATTGTAAAGGACTAGAGTGAAGGCATCAATATTTTCAAATGACATATTTTTTATGTATGTCCCAAGTCAGATCAGATCAGATCAGATCAGTCGCTCAGTCATGTCCAACTCTTTGCAACCCCATGAATCATGGCACACCAGGCCTCCCTGTCCATCACCAACTCCCGGAGTTCACTGAGACTCACGTCCATCGAGTCAGTGATGCCCTCCAGCCATCTCATCCTCTGTCGTCCCCTTCTCCTCTTGCCCCCAATCCCTCCCAGCATCAGAGTCTTTTCCAATGAGTCAACTCTTCTCATGAGGTGGCCAAAGTGCTGGAGTTTCAGCTTTAGCAGCATTCTTTCCAAAGAAATCCCAGGGCTGATCTCCTTCAGAACGGACTGGTTGGATCTCCTTGCAGTCCAAGGGACTCTCAAAATTCTTCGCCAACACTACAGTTCAAAAGCATCAATTCTTCGGCACTCAGCCTTCTTCACAGTCCAACTCTTACATCCATACATGACCACAGGAAAAACCATAGCCTTGACTAGATGAACCTTTGTTGGCAAAGTAATGTCTCTGCTTTTGAATATGCTATCTAGATTGGTCATAACTTTCCTTCCAAGGAGTAAGCATCTTTTAATTTCATGGCTGCAATCACCATCTGCAGTGATTTTGGAGCCCAAAAAATAAAGTCTGACACAGTTTCCACTGTTTCCCCATCTATTTCCCATGAAGTGATAGGACTGGATGCCATGATCTTCGTTTTCTGAATGTTGAGCTTTAAGCCAACTTTTTCACTCTCCTCTTTCACTTTCATCAAGAGGCTTTTTAGTTCCTCTTCACTTTCTGCCATAAGAGTGGTGTCATCTGCATATCTGAGGTTATTGATATTTCTCCTGGCAATCTTGATTCCAGCTTGTGTTTCTTCCAGTCCAACGTTTCTCATGATGTACTCTGCATATAAGTTAAATAAACAGGGTGACAATATACAGCCTTGATGTACTCCTTTTCTTATTTGGAACCAGTCTGTTGTTCCATGTCCCGTTCTAACTGTTGCTTCCAGACCTGCATACAAATTTCTCAAAAGGCAAGTCAGGTGGTCTGGTATTCCCATCTCTTTCAGAATTTTCCACAGTTTATTGTGATCCACACAGTCAAAGGCTTTGGCATAGTCAATAAAGCAGAAATAGATGTTTTTCTGGAACTCTCTTGCTTTTTCCATGATCCAGCGGATGTTGGCAATTTGATCTCTGGTTCCTCTGCCTTTTCTAAAACCAGCATGAACATCAGGAATTTCATGGTTCACATATTGCTCAAGCCTGGCTTGGAGAATTTTGAGTATTACTTTACTAGCGTGTGAGATGAGTGCAATTGTGCGGTAGTTTGAGCATTCTTTGGCATTGCCTTTCTTTGGGATGGAATGAAAACTGACCTTTTCCAGTCCTGTGGCCACTGCTGAGTCAATATATACTGTATTCTATAAATTTGTAAACGCATATAGTACTTTTATCATCACTTTCCTCTCTTAATGAATTACGTCTATTTACATTTTTTTTTCAAAAGTTCTAAGATTTTCATACAGACTGTATGGCAGAAGCATGGCCAAGAGGAGCTACCCCTCGCCCAAGGTCAGGGGCAGTGGCCGAGAGGAGCTACCCCACGCCTAAGGTCAGGGGTGGTGGCCAGGAGGAGCTACCCCACGTCCAAGGAATGGTGGATGGGCGGGCACAAGAGGGCTGAGAGGAGCTACTCCATGTTTAAGGTCAGCAGGGGCGGCTGTGAGGAGATACCCCTCGTCCAAGGTAAGGAGCAGAGGCTGCGCTTTGCTGGAGCAGCTGTGAAGAGATACCCCAAGTCCAAGAGAAACCCAAGTAGGAGAAACCCAAGTAAGATGGTAGGTATTATGAGAGACATCAAAGGGCAGACACACAAACCATAATCACAGAAAACTAATCAATCTAATCACACAGACCACAGCCTTGTCTAAGTCAATGAAACTAAGCCATTCTGTTTGGGGCCATCCAAGACGTGGGATCAAGGTGGAGAGGTCTGACTGAATGTGGTCCACTGGAGAAGGGAATGGAAAACCACTCCAGTATTCTTGCCTTGAGAACCCCATGAACAGTATGAAAAGGCAAAAAGATAGGACACTGAAAGATGAACTCCCGAGGTTGGTAGGTGCCCAAATTGCTGCTGGAGATCAGTAGAGAAATAACTCCAGAAAGAATAAAGGGATGGAGCCAAAGCAAAAACAATACCCAGTTGTGGATGTGACTGGTGATAGAGGCAAGGTCTGATGCTGTAAGAGCAATATTGCACAGGAACCTGGAATGTTAGGTCTATGAATCAAGGCAAATTGGAAGTAGTCAAACAGAAGATGGCAAGAGTGAATTTTAGGAATTCACTCTTTTTAGGAATCAACGAACTAAAATGGCCTGGAATGGGTGAATTTAACTGAGGTGACCATTATATCTACTACTGAGGGCAGGAATCCCTTAGAAGAAATGGAATAGCCATTATGGTCAACAAAAGAGTCCAAACTGCAGAACTTGGATGCAATCTCAAAAACGATAGAATAATCTCTGTTCATTTTGAAGGCAAACCATTCAATATCACAGTAATGCAAGTCTATGCCCCACTAGTAAAACTGAAGAAGCTGAAGTTGAATGGTTCTATGAAGACCTACAAGACCTTTTAGAGCTAACACCCAAAAAAAAAAGATGTCCTTTTCATTATAGGGGACTGGAATGCAAGAGTAGAAAGTCAAGAAACACCTGGAATAACAGGCAAATTTGGCCTTGGATTACAGAATGAAACAGGACAAAGGCTAATAGAGTTTTGCCAAGAGAACACACTGGTCATAACAAACACCCTCTTCCAACAACACAAGAGAAGACTCTACACATGGAATCACCAAATGGTCAACACCGAAATCAGATTGATTATATTCTTTGCAGCCAAAGATGGAAAAGCTCTATACAGTCAGCAAAAACAAGACTTGGAGATAACTCTGGCTCAGATCATGAACTCCTTATTACCAAATTCAGACTTAAATTGAAGAAAGTAGGGAAAACCACTAGACCATTCAGGTATGACCTAAATCAAATTCCTTATGATTATACAGTGAAAGTGAGAAATAGATTTAAGGGACTAGATCTGATAGATAGAGTACCTGATGAGCTATGGACAGAGGTTCATGACATTGTACAGGAGACAGGGATCAAGACCATCCCCATGGAAAAGAAATGCAAAAAGCAAAATGGCTGTCTGGGGAGGCCTTACAAATAGCTATGAAAAGAAGAGAAGTGAAAAGCAAAGGAGAAAAGAAAAGATATAAGCATCTGAATGAAGAGTTCCAAAGAATAGCAAGAAGAGATAAGAAAGCCTTCCTCAGTGATCAATGCAAAGAAATAGAGGAAAACAACAGAATGGAAAAAACTAGAGATCTCTTCAACAAAATTAGAGATACCAAGGGAACATTTCATGCAAAGATGGGCTTGATAAAGGACAGAAATGGTATGGACCTAACAGAAGCAGAAGATATTAAGAAGAAGTGGCAAGAATACACAGAAGAACTGTACAAAAATGATTTTCACTACCCAGATAATCACGATGCTGTGATCACTGACCTAGAGCCAGACATCCTGGAATGTGAAGTCAAATGGGCCTTAGAAAGCATCACTACAAACAAAGGTAATGGAGGTGATGGAATTCCAGTTCAGCTATTTCAAATCCTGGAAGATGATGCTGTGAAAGTGCTGCACTCAATATGCCAACAATTTTGGAAAAGTCAGCAGTGGCCACAGGACTGGAAAAGGTCAATTTTCATTCCAATCCCAAAGAAAGGCAATGCCAAAGAATGCTCAAACTACCACACAATTGCACTCATCTCACATGCTAGTAAAGTAATGCTCAAAATTCTCCAAGCCAGGCTCCAGAAATACATGAACCATGAACTTCCAGATGTTCAAGTTTTAGAAAAGGCAGAGGAACCAGAGGTCAAATTGCCAACATTCGCTGGATCATGGAAAAAGCAAAAGAGTTCCAGAAAAACATCTTTTTCTGCTTATTGACTATGCCAAAGCCTTTGTGTGGATCACGATAAATTGTGGAAAATTCTGAAAGAGATGGGAATACCAGACAACCTGACCTGCCTCTTAAGAAACCTATATGCAGGTCTGGAAGCAACAGTTAGAATGGGACATGGAATAACAGACTGGTTCCAAATAGGAAAAGGGGTACTTCAAGGCTGTATATTGTCACCCTGCTTATTTAACTTATATGCAGAGTACATCATGAAAAACCCTGGGATTCCAGCACAAGCTGGAATCAAGATTGCCGGGAGAAATATCAATAACCTCAGATATGCAGATGACACCACCCTTATGGCAGAAAGTGAAGAGGAACTCAAAGCCTCTTGATGAAAGTGAAAGTGGAGAGTGAGAAAGTTGGCTTAAAGCTCAACATTCAGAAAACGAAGATCATGGCATCTGGTTCCATCACTTCATGGAAAATAGATGGGGAAACAGTGGATACAGTGTCAGACTTTATTTTGGGGGGCTCAAAAATCACTGCAGATGTTGACTGCAGCCATGAAATTAAAAGACGCTTACTCCTTGAAAGGAAAGTTATAACCAACCTAGATAGTATATTGAAAAGCAGAGACGTTACTTTGCCAACAAAGGTTCTTCTATTCAAGGCTATGGTTTTTCCTGTGGTCATGTATGGATGTGAGAGTTGGACTGTGTAGAAGGCTGAGCGCTGAAGAATTGATGCTTTTGAACTGTGGTTTTGGAGAAGACTCTTGAGAGTCCCTTGGACTGCAAGGAGATCCAACCAGTTCATTCTGAAGGAGATCAGCCCTTGGATTTCTTTGGAAGAAATGGTGCTAAAGCTGAAGCTCCAGAACTTTGGCCACCTCATGCGAAGTGTTGACTCATTGGAAAAGACTCTGATACTAGGAGGGATTGGGGGCAAGAGGAGAAGGGGACAACAGGGGATGAGATGCCTGGATGGCATCACTGACTCGATGGATGTGAGTCTGAGTGAACTCCGGGAGTTGATGATGGACAGGGAGGCCTGGCGTGCTGCGATTCCTGGGGTCACAAAGAGTTGGACATGACTGAGCGACTGATCTGATCTGATTCAATTACATCTTCATGTGAATATTAAATAAACATCTATTACATAACAGAGAACTATTTTCCTACTTTTTATAATACACCCAAGTAATTTTTATATTCCAACTTCAGTTATCAAAATTCTATACCAGGTATTTGCTCTGAAATATTATGGTTCTGTAAAGTCCACTCAGTATATACCTGGATACTGTCCAAAGATTCTGTCCATGTATTTATCCAACAATTTGTGTGTACATATATATATATATATATATATATAAAAGTTTATATTATTACTTTATTAATCTAGCAACCTGGGAAGCTAATGGTGATGTTAAAGCACTGAGCAGTCCTAGAATATATACTTTGTATTCCTGGCTCAGGAAGATCTGCTGCAGAAGAGATAGGCTACCCACTTGAGTATTCTTGGGCTTCTCTGGTGGCTCAGATGGTAAAGAATCTGCCTGCAATCCGAGAGACCCGGGTTTAATCCCTGGATTGGGAAGATCTCCTGGAGAAGAGAACAGCTACACACTCCAATAAAATATAAAAGAACTCTGCTCCCCTGAAGAAGGGAAGTGGCAATCCACTCCAGTATTCTTGCCTGGAGAATTCCATGGACAGAGGAGAATAGCAAACTAAAGTTCAGGGGATATCAAAAAGCTGGGCACAACAATAAGAACAGAAAAGAATTGGGCACAACTGAGCAACTAGCTCACAGTAACTCAGATTTTAAAGCACAACAAGATATTTAAGAACAGATAAATAAATGAAGAATAATCTTCATTCATGCATATGTATATTTTCACAAAATATTTTTATTTAAAATGCATATCAGTATCCATTATAACTGTTATTATCATTTTGGAAATATAATATTTTATATGTGAGAATATAAAATTTCAGTACTTTAACATGAAATCAGCAAGTATTTTCAAAATATGCTAAATAAATGTACTATTCAAGGAACAGGAGACACCAAAGCACATAAAATTTCTTTTATTGCAATGTAATTTACAATAGAAGCTTAGAAAAAAAAATTAATGACAATGGAAGGTTTGTGTGACATGACAAAAATACTCTGCTCTTTATTTTGCACACATTAATATCATTTTATTCTAACCAAAACATTAAATAAAGAAAAGAAAAATAATACACAATAGGTGCTATAATTATCTACATTTTACAAGTGTTACACCAAAATTCTAACATATATAGTAACTTTCCAAATTCTGCAGCTATTGAGTGGTTGGACCTTCATTAACCTTGGCTAACATAAGTCTAGAATCCACACCCTTAACCTTACAACATACTGATATAGTTCCAACAGGGACATCAATAAAAGGTAAATACATCAAATTATTTAAACAAGGAAAGTTGTCTGGAACCCTAACCATGTACTTAGTATTTGATTTTTTTTTTAGAAAGTTAGTTATATGAGAAAGAAAAGCAGTGGAAGTAATAGAAGAGTGAATAAAAGTATGATCTATTGAGAACTACAAGTGTTGCTGGAGAAGACTCCTGGGAGTCCCCTGGACAACAAGGAGATCAAGCCAATCAATCTTAAAGGAAAACAATCCTGAATATTCATTGGAAAAATTGATGCTGAAGCTCCAGTGTTTTGGTCACCTGATGCAAAGTTGACTCATTGGAAAAGTCCTTGATGCTGGGAAGGATTGAGGTCAGAAAGAGAAGAGGGCAACAGAGGATTAAATGGCTGGATGGCATCACTGATGCAACGGACATGGACTTGGGCAAACTCTGGGAGATGGTGAAAGACAGGGAGGTCTGGCATGCTGCAGTCCATGAGGTTGCAAAGAGTCGGACATGACTGGATGTCTGAAAAACAACAAGTAATTCAGCATGGCTGAAGCAATGGTTAGTGTGTATGCTGGAATGGTGGCAAGTGAAGTAAGATGTAGAAACAGGAATATAATCATGCAGGAAGTTTGTTATTGGCCAAGACAGCCTTAATTTTCCCCTTTGCTTAACTAAATGTTGGAGTTACTACTGACTAAAAGCCCTGGACCTCTCTTTCCTTAGAGAAGTTTTACATTATAAAACTTGTAATTTTGAATTTTCTGCACTCCTTTGTTGTGTAAATCTTCTATGTCTTTCTCAAAGACCTGATAGCCATTCCTTTGAAATGTAATCATCAAAAAAGATAGTACCCTAAATACCTCATCTCTGTGGGAGAGTAGATTAACTTGGGTCAACAACAGTTAACACAGGTACCTAATCACATTGACTAGACTTCTCCCCTGATGTATTTTCCTTTAGCTCAGTTCTAGCATTTAAAATTCTTCTGTCCTTCCTTTGTTTTCAGTAGAGTTGAGTTCACTCTATCTCTCCTATTCCAACAGTGTTGATCCAATTACAATATCTTGAGTAAAGTCTTCCTTGCCTATTTCACTCTTGTGCAATTTTGTCTTAACATTATTACTATAAACACTGAAACTGACAGGAAAAAATATATCTACTCACATCAGCTAAATTTTACTGTGTACAGGTCCTGCTATAAGTATGAATGTGTGTGTGGGGGAGGTCTATACATATACTCTCTGGCCTGATAATAAGCAGAGTGGTTTGGATGTGTATGTGCAACACATATTGTTGTTTGAAACAATAAATCTTCCAGAGACAAGAAGAAATAATATTGAGGAGTTTTTAAAATCAAGATTCTAGGTAGGCTGGCAAGGTCAGGCAATGCCTGCCTGTCACAAAATATTAATAAGGCCAAGAGTTTGTCATTTGATGGATAGACTCATAAGGACATGTCTCTGAAGGGATACCAGAGATCAAAAGATCAGTTTGTGAAGAGAGAAAGAAAGTGGCAGATTGCAAGAATGATTAGCTAGATGTCCACACTTCAAAGTGTCTGTCCAAGAGAGGGCAACAGATAGTCACTGTCTTTCACTGTAATTTCTTATACACAAATATCTTTCAGATGGGGCAAACTTTGGACCTGAACTAATAACAGCAACAACAACAAAAAGTGTGACTTATATAGTATTAATTTCTATTTGAATAAAACATGGCTCTGGGTACGCTTTAGAAATAGAGTACAGAGGGCAGTTTTGGTTAACACACAGTTTAAAGTATATGTCTCAATTTAAAATATATTGACAGGGCTTTGAAATATAAGAAAGTATATTTATAATTCTCTCAAAAATTATCTTCTTTCTTTCCAATTTAATGTTAATGTTAAAAAATTAAGCATCCAAAGTATTTCAACATTGAAGTCTATTGATATTTTGATTTCTACAGATTCAGCTTTCAAACTAAACTATTTATCCTGAACTCATCATTTAAGGATTAGTTTGAGTCACCATTTGCTGTCATCAGAAAATGTTTTTTTTTTTTTAAGGAAATTTATAGATTAAGCATTTTTAATGAATTTTCAATGTTTAAAATGTATTTCTATTTTGTGCATATTGTATAAATTATGCTTTGCATATTATACTTGAATCACTTTGTCTGATACAGTACCTTTTGATTTAATTTTTTTCTCAAAGCTTGAACATATCTCCCCTTGCTCTTAAGTGAGCATTTTTGAGAAGGTTTGAGACCAACCTAAATCTAGTATACCTTTAGAGTTATTTATTTTTCTTCAAAATGCAATAACTTACTAGAATATATCTTAATAATTCCCATTCTATCTGTTGCAATAGACATTTTATTTTGAAAATTGTTTATATTTTTTAAAAAGAAGCAAAGACAATAGTAGAGAGGGCTTCTTTAAATCCTTATCCACCTTTCTCTATTGTTAACATTTTATATCGCTTATAGTTGTCAGAGGTTTCCCTGGTGCCTCAGTGGTAAGGAATCCATTTGCCAAGCAGGAGACACAGGTTTGATCCCTGGATCAGGAAAATTCCCTGGAGAAATATATGGCAGTCCACTCCAATATTCTAGCCTGAAAATCCCACGGACAGAGGAGCTTGGTAGGCTACAGCCCATGGGATCACAAAAGAGCTGGACATGACTCAGCAACTACACACCAACCACATACTTGTCACAACTCAGGAACTGACAATGATAAATTACTATTAATTAAACTCTATACATAGTTTATATCTAATTAGTTTTCTCTAATATTCTTTCAGTGGCTGACTTTATTTTGGGGGGCTCCAAAATCACTGCAGATGGTGATTGCAGCCATGAAGTTAAAAGACGCTTGCCTCTTGGAAGAAAAGTTATGACCAACATAGACAGCATAATAAAAAGCAGAGACATTACTTTGCCAACAAACGTCCATCTTGTCAAGGCTATGGTTTTTCCAGTAGTCATGTAAGGATGTGAAACTTGGACTATAAAGAAAGCTGAGCACCGAAGAATTGATGTTTTTGAACTGTGGTGTTGAAGAAGACCCTTGAGAGTCCCTTGGACTGCAAGGAGATGCAACCAGTCCATCCTAAAGGAGATCAGTCCTGAGTGTTTATTGGGAGGACTGATGTTGAAGCTGAAACTCTGATACTTCGGCCACCTGATGCGAAGATCTAACTCATTTGAAAAGACCCTGATGCTGGGAGGGATTGGGGGCAGGAGGAGAAGGGGATGACAGGAGATGAAATGGTTGGATGGCATCACCAACTCAACAGACATGAGTTTGGGTAAACTCTGAGAGTTGGTGATGGACAGGGAGGCCTGGCATGCTGCGGTCCTTGGGGTCCCAAAGAGTCGGACATGACTGAGTGACTGAACTGAACTGAATATTCTTCCTGTATGCTCTAAGTCCATAAAGCTTTGATACTACCAACCATTTAATCTTCATCTTTTCTTAGTCCACTCTGGCTGTGACAGTATCAGACTTTAGTGGTTGTTGATGACCTTGAGCTTTGAGGAGTGCTAGAAAGGTATTTTTTACAATCCCTCTTAATTTTGACTTGTCTAATGTTTCTTTCATATTTAAACTTTGGTTATGGATTTTGAAAGAATGAAGGGCCATTTTAAAAATCTCATATCAAGAGTACATACTATGGCCATGTCTTATTGCTATTGATGTTGACTTTGATCACCAGACTTCAATAGTATCTACCAAATTTCTCAACTACAAAGTTACTTTTTCTTCAACTTTTTAATATTTACTTTATGATGGTAAGTTTTAATAGCTTGACTGGGCTACAGGGTACCAAGATATTTGGTCAAAATTTTTTCTGAATGTTTCTGTAGGGTGTTTTTGAATGAGCTCAATATTGAAATTCATATGTAAAGCAGATTTCTCTTCTAATGTGGTTGGTCCTCACCCAATCAACTGAAGACCTGAATAGAACAAAAAGGTTGAATTAGAGGGAAGTTTTCCTGTGTGATTGCTTGAGTTGCTACATTGGTCTTTTTCTGTCTTTGTACTCAAATTGAAGCATTTGTCTCTTCTTTGGCCTCAAACCTGATAGCTTTTGAACTAGAACTTAAACCATTGGCTCTCCAATTTCTTAGGCTTTCTGACTTGAATTGGAACTATGCCATGGGATCTCTTGGGCTTTCAACCTATTGACCATAGATCTTGGGACTTGGCAGTCATCAAAATAAGCCAATTTCTCATTAGATATGTATATATACATATAATATATAATGATATATAATTAATAGCTAGGATTCAACAGTACATGAACCAAGAACTTCCAGATATACAAGCAGGATTTAGTAAAGGCAAAGGAACTAGAGATAAAATTGCCAACATCATTTGGATCACAGTAAAAGCAAGGGAATTCAAAAAAAGAAAAAAAAAATCTAATTCTGCTTCATTGATTATACTAAAACCTTTGACTGTGTGGATTCCAACAACTGTAGAAAATTCTTAAAGAGATTGGAATACCAGACAACCTTACTTGCCGCCTAAGAAATTTGTATGCAAGTCAAAAAGCAACAATTAGAACCAGACATGGAAAAACTCACTGTTTCAAAATTGGGAAAGGAGTACAGCAAGGCGTATTGTCACCCTGCTTACTTAAATTCTATGCAGAGTATATCACTTGAAATGTCAGGCAGGATAAGTCAAAAGATGGAATCAAGATGCCTGGGAGAAATATCAATAATCTCAGATATACAGATGATACCATTCTAATGGGAGAAAGCAAAGAGTAACTAAAGAGCTTCTTGATGAGGGTGTAAAAGGAAAGTGAAAAAATCTGGCTTGAAACTCAATATTAAAAAAGACTAAGGTCATGCTATCTAGGCCCAGCACTTCATAGCAAATAGATCAAGAAAAAATAGAAACAGGGACACATTGTATTTTCTTGGGCTCCAAAATCACTGTAGATGGTGACTGTGGCCATGAAATTAAGAGACACTTGCTCCTTGGAAGAAAAGCTTTGACAAACCTAGACAGTGTATTAAAAATCAGAGACATTTACTTTTCCTAAAAAGGTCTATATAGTTAGAGCATTGGTTTTTTCCATTAGTCATGTATGGATGTGAGAGTCAGATCATAAAGAAGGCTGAGCACCAAAGAATTAATGTTTTTGGATTCTGATGCTGGAGAAGACTCTTGAGAATCCCTTGGACAGCAAGGGGATCAAATCAGTCAGTCCTAAATGAAATCAACCCTGAATATTCATTGAAAGGATTGATGCTGAAGCTTTAATAGTTTGGCCACCTCATGTGAAGAGCTGACTCACTGGGAAAGATTCAGACGTTGTGAAAGACTGTGGGCAAGAGGAGAAGGATATGCATATAGTATATACATATATATATTGCTGTTGTTCAGTTGCTAAGTCATATATGACTCTGCTACTCTTTGAATTGCAGCACACCAGGCTTCCCTGTCCTTCCCTGCCATCCAACCATCTCATCCTCTGTGGCCCACTTCTCCTGTATTTATATTTATATATATATATATATATATATATATTATTATTTATATAATAAGTAAATATTATTTATTTCTGTTCTGTTTCTATAGAGTTCCCTGACTGACACACTATTCTTTGGAAGTAAGTCACTAAGAGCAATGAAGTAAGCCTATTTCACTGACCAGAATTATACTTCTGTTATATGTGTGCTAACTCTTATATACATGCTGCTGCTGCTGCTAAGTCACTTCAGTTGTGTCCGACTCTGTGTGACCCCATAGATGGCAGCCCACCAGGCTCCCCTGTCCCTGGGATTCTCCAGGCAAGAACACTGGAGTGGGTTGCCATTTCCCTCTCCAATGCATGAAAGTGAAAAGTGAAAGTGAAGTCGCTCAGTCGTATCTGACTCTTCATGACTCCATGGGCTTATATACATAGATATCTATAACTACTTTTTAATTTATCCATTTCTATCTATATGAAACATGAGTTCTCGCAGATATCTCATATTCTAATCCAGAACCACATGTAAGGATTGTAGCCTCACATCATTCTCTTGCTTACCTGCAGCCTCCCTCTTAAGCAATGAGAACTCTGCTTTCCATTATCTGATGTTTATTAGTTATTTGTTTAATATATATATGTGTGTGCAAATACACTTTTTTTCATGTTAAGTTTTAGAGTTTCCAGGCAAAATATCATTTTTCAAAGTTACTTGGATTAGTACATTTTATTTCCATACCCTCTTCGATGAAGTTTTACCTTAAATACATTGTAGTTGAGTTAGATTTGGGCTTCCCTGTTGGCTCAGTTGATAAAGCATTGCCTGCAATGCAGGAAACCTGGGTTCTATCCATGAGTTGGGAAGGTCTCCCAGAGAAGGAAATGTGAACCCAGTCCAGTATTCTTGCCTGGGAAATCCCACAGAGGAGCCTGGTGGACTACAGTCCATGGGGTAGCAAAGAGTCTGACATGACTGAGCAACCGAACCACCAACATAGTTAGATTATTTTACCACAGCCTGAATTCTATTCTGGAACAACCCTCCTTCCCTGTTTGATATCTTGGTAATCTTTAAACGTTTGAGTACCTTGTATATTGTTCTTCCAGTATGATCTGCCCTTTTCGTCTACAATTTCAAGACCATCTTCAATGAAGAAGAGTTCATTTTTTGTCATATCAGTAAACCTTTTTTAACTCAATTTGTTATATCTCATTGTGATACATCAATAATGCATGTGCTCTGCAACCATTAACTTCCATTTCAATGGTGTACAATTTTCATATTTTCCATCATTTTATTTCATTTTTTTAACATCTTGAAATCTGTTCTCTATTAAAATCTGGTATTTATTCAAGCATATTCTAAATTTTTAATGTGATATGTGTACTTGTGTTTTAAAATTATTTTACCTTGCAATGATTACCAAGATCACTGGTCTTTTTATTTCCTTTATCCATGGTTTTTTCACTCATTTGAGTCACTCAGTCATGTCTGACTCTTTGTGACCCCATGGAATGCAGCACACCAAGCTTCCTTTTCCATCACCAACTCCTGGAGCTTGCTGAAACTCATGTCCATTGAGTCAGTGATGCCATCCAACCATATCATCCTCTGTCATTCCCATCTCCTCCTGCCTTCAATCTTTCCCAGCATCAGAGTCTTTTCCAACCAGTCAGTTATTCACATCAGGTGGCCAAAGTATTGGAGCTCCAGCTTCAACATCGGTCCTTCCAAAGAATAATCAGGACTGATTTCCTTTAAGACTGACTGATCTGAACTCCTTGCAGTGCAAGGGACTCTCAAGAGTCTTCTCCAACACCACAGTTCAAAAGCATCAGTTCTTTGGTGCTCAACTTTCTTTATGGTCCAACTCTCACATCTATACGTGACTATTGGAAAAACCATAGTTTGACTAGATAGACCTTTGTTGGCATGGTTTTGTGATCATCTCCAAATCATGCATTTCTTCGATGAATATTTCTCTGAGATAACTTATGATTACATTTCTCTGAAACTGTGATGAAGAATTGTTCTGAAATCTTGCATTTTTTCCTTATTTTTTTCATATTTTTATCCTCCTTTTATTTGCATTTCTATCCTTTTCCTTGTTTGTTTTTATTTATAATTCTTAATTTGAACAACTCTATTACATAAACTACTGTGTTGGAGGTCACAACGTGGAGTTTTGTAGAGTCTGGAAATCATAGATTAGGTTTATCTGTGATAAATAAAACTTTAAAAATACAACTGATATGTATTTTGAGAGAAATCTTTAAATAATATGTATGGTATGTGTGTTTATGTGTGATGTGTTTGTGAAAGATTTTATTATATACAGTATTAATCATGCCAAATACATTTATGCTCATGAATACATATAGCAAAGGAATGAGAAGACTGTAAGAGTAAAGACTGAATTCATTTCATTTTAATTATTGTTTTAGTATATTTAATTATATTCTTACATATATACTTAGCTAAATATTCATTTTTAGCTCATTTAAAGTATAATATTTCTGGAAGCACAGAATATTAGAGAAAATATCAACTGATAAAAGTGTTGTAGATAATTTTAAGATGACTTTAATATGAATGAACCTCATTATTCATGAGGTTTGAATGGTTCATGAATGAACCGTTCATCATTCATCGTCCTGAAAGCTTGATACTTAAATTTTTTATATTTTATGTTCATCAGTTATCACTATTATACTGTTGTATTTAATGTCATTTTATATTCAAAGCAGTTTTATATGTCTTATTAATGTGCCAAGGCCCGTAAATATTTGAATGGAGAATCAAGCTTTTTGAAGACATAGGTTGATAAGACAGCATTAGACTACTAACCACATTCAAGCTCTAAACCAAATAAAGTAATATGCAATTTTAAAAATCACACTGGCTATTGACATTGGAGGCTCCTCCAGTGTAAAAGTTGATTCTTCATTGCAGTTTATTGTTTGATTATTGTGTACAGAACATAAGCCTGAAGCAACCAAATTTTGCAAATTGGTTAGTAGGCATATTACTGTTCACACTTGATACGTTCACTTGATACTGTTCACCCTTCATACATATTCTTTGCTCTTTTAGCAATCCTGTGTTTTCTATGCTAGTAATTAACCAATAATCTTGAATTTCAACTGAACCTCCTCATATGAAAACACATAAATATGTTTCTTTTCAGGTCCATTATTTGTGATATTAAATACCTATTGGGGTTTCAAAGAATAATAGAAAGAGCATTAAAAGGCAGGCTGATTCCTGTTGATGTTTGGCAGAAACCAATTTATATTTAAATAAATAAATAAAATTTTAAAAGGCAATTATATCTGAAAAAATACTATATTTCAAACTAATGTGCATTGAATGTTCTTTTCTTTCATGTCAAGTGTTTCCTTCCACTTTATTCTTTATTCTTGAGGCAATGAATTGTGCTTTCTCTCTTCTTTCTCTCCCATTTCCTTCCTCTCCGTCGATATTTTCCTTGATAATTAAAGATTAAAATTTAAATAATGATATACCCAAAGAGCACGTATACTTTTCTACCACTTTACATTGCTGTACACATGTGTAAAATAAGTTTAGCCCTAAGTTTTCTTTAATTAAAAAAATGCCATTTTTCTACTTTCTAAGTTATTTATAATTCATTCTCAAAACATAAAACTTGTTCTTATCCTTGAATCCTCTCTATTTCATATTCTATTCATTACAAGTCCTTCTTTCCATTGTATGTAAAGATAATAGAACCTATCACTTTTAGTACTTACTCAACTAAATTATCTTTCAAATTGTGAAGATCTCTGACCTGGATGATGGCAACAGCATTCTAAGTGTTACCACTCATTATCTTACTAATTTCCACCAACATAGTCACAGAGTGGGACATGACTGAGAGAAGAAACAACAATCTGTTCTCCATAGTGCAGCTATTATGACCTTTTTATTTTTATTTTTTTAATTTTATTTTTTTAAAAAAATCACATGCTCCCCATCCTGAACCCTCCTCCCTCCCAACCTCCCCATACCATCCCCCTGGGCCTTCCCAGCGCACCAGCCCCAAGCATCCAGCATCGTGCACTGAACCTGGACTGGCATCTCGTTTCATACATGACATTTCACATGTTTCAATGACATTCTCCCAAATCTTCCCACCCTCTCTACACAGGGTTATCGTTACCATCTTTCTAAATTCCATATACATGCGTTAGTATACTGTATTTATGTTTTCCTTCTGGCTTACTTCACTCTGTATAATAGTCTCAGTTTCATCCACCTCATTAGAACTGATTCAAATGTATTCTTTTTAATGGCTGAGTAATACTCCATTGTGTATATGTACCACAGCTTTCTTATCCATTCATCTGCTGATGGACATCTAGGTTGCTTCCATGTCCTGGCTATTATAAACAGTGCTGCGATGAACATTGGGGTACACGTGTCTCTTTCCCTTCTGGTTTCCTCAGTGTGTATGCCCAGCAGTGGGATTGCTGGATCATAAGGCAGTTCTATTTCCAGTTTTTAAGGAATCTCACACTGTTCTCCATAGTGGCTGTACTAATTTGCATTCCCACCAACAGTGTAAGAGGGTTCCCTTTTCTCCACACCCCTCTCAGCATTTATTATTTGTAGACTTTTGGATCATAGCCATTCTGACTGGTGTGAAATGGTACCTCATAGTGGTTTTGATTTGCATTTCTCTGATAAAGTGATGTTGAACATCTTTTCAAGTGTTTGTTAGCCATCTGTATGTCTTCTTTGGAGAAATGTCTATTTAGATCTTTGGCCCATTTTTGATTGGGTCATTTATTTTCTGGAGTTGAGCTGTAGGAGTTGCTTGTATATTTTTTGAGATTAGTTGTTTGTCGGTTTGCTTCATTTGCTATTATTTTCTCCCATTCTGAAGGCTGTCTTTTCACCTTGCTAATAGTTTCCTTTGATGTGCAGAAGCTTTTAAGTTTAATTAGGTCCCATTTGTTTATTTTTGCTTTTATTTCCAATATTCTGGGAGGTGGGTCATAGAGGATCCTGCTGTGATGTATGTCAGAGAGTGTTTTGCCTATGTTCTCCTCTAGGAGTTTTATAGTTTCTGGTCTTATGTTGAGATCTTTATCCATTTTGAGTTTATTTTTGTATATGGTGTTAGAAAGTGTTCTAGTTTCATTCTTTTACAAGTGGTTGACCAGATTTCCCAGCACCACTTGTTAAAGAGATTGTCTTTAATCCACTGTATATTCTTGCCTCCTTTGTCAAAGATAAGGTGTCCATATGTGTGTGGATTTATCTCTGGGCTTTTCTATTTTGTTCCATTGATCTATATTTCTGTCTTTGTGCCAGTACCATACTGTCTTGATAACTGTGGCTTTGTAGTAGAGCCTGAAGTCAGGTAGGTTGATTCCTCCAGTTCCATTTTCTTTCTCAAGATCGCTTTGGCTATTCGAGGTTTTTGTATTTCCATACAAATTGTGAAATTATTTGTTCTAGCTCTGTGAAGAATACTGTTGGTAGCTTGATAGGGATTGCATTGAATCTATAAATTGCTTTGGGTAGTATACTCATTTTCACTATATTGATTCTTCAATCCATGAACATGGTATATTTCTCCATCTATTAGTGTCCTCTTTGATTTCTTTCACCAGTGTTTTATAGTTTTCTATATATAGGTCTTTAGTTTCTTTAGGTAGATATATTCCTAAGTATTTTATTCTCTTCGTTGCAATGGTGAATGGAATTGTTTCCTTAATTTCTCTTTCTGTTTTCTCATTATTAGTGTATAGGAATGCAAAGGGATTTCTGTGTGTTGATTTTATATCCTGCAACTTTACTATAATCATTGATTAGTTCTAGTAATTTTCTGGTGGAGTCTTTAGGGTTTTCTATGTAGAGGATCATGTCATCTGCAAATAGTGAGAGTTTTACTTCTTCTTTTCCAATTTGGATTCCTTTTATTTCTTTTTCTGCTCTGATTGCTGTAGCCAAAACTTCCAAAACTATGTTGAATAGTAATGGTGAAAGTGGGCACCCTTGTTTTGTTCCTGACTTTAGAGGAAATGCTTTCAATTTTTCACCATTGAGGATAATGTTTGCTGTGGGTTTGTCATATATAGCTTTTATTATGTTGAGGTATGTTCCTTCTATTCCTGCTTTCTGGAGAGTTTTATCATAAATGGGTGTTGAATTTTGTCAAAGGCTTTCTCTGCATCTATTGAGATAATCATATGGTTTTTGTTTTCAATTTGTTAATGTGGTGTATTACATTGATTGATTTGCGGATATTGAAGAATCCTTGCATCCCTGGGATAAAGCCCACTTGGTCATGGTGTATGATCTTTTAATGTGTTGTTGGATTCTGATTGCTAGAATTTTGTTTAGGATTTTTGCATCTATGTTCATCAGTGATATTGGCCTATAGTTTTTTTTTTTGTGGCATCTTTGTCAGGTTTTGGTATTAGGGTGATGGTGGCCTCATAGAATGAGTTTGGAAGTTTACCTTCCTCTGCAATTTTCTGGAAGAGTTTGAGCAGGATAGGTGTTAGCTCTTCTCTAAATTTTTGGTAGAATTCAGCTGTGAAGCCGTCTGGACCTGGGCTTTTGTTTGCTGGAAGATTTTTGATTACAGTTTCAATTTCCATGCTTGTGATGGGTCTGTTAAGGTTTTCTATTTCTTCCTGGTCGAGTTTTGGAAAGTTGTACTTTTCTAAGAATTTGTCCATTTCTTCCTCGTTGTCCATTTTATTGGCATATAATTGTTGATAATAGTCTCTTATGATCCTTTGTATTTCTATATTGTCTGTTGTGATCTCTCCACTGTCATTTCTAATTTTATTGATTTGATTTTTCTCCTTTGTTTCTTGATGAGTCTGGCTAATGGTTTGTCAATTTTATTTATCCTTTCAAAGAACCAGCTTTTGGCTTTGTTGATTTTTGCTATGGTCTCTTTTGTTTCTTTTGCATTTGTTTCTGCTCTAATTTTTAAGATTTCTTTCCTTCTACTAACCCTGGGGTTCTTCATTTCTTCCTTTTCTAGTTGTTTGAGGTGTAGAGTTAGGTTATTTATTTGACTTTTTCTTGTTTCTTGAGGTGTGCCTGTATTGCTATGAACTTTCCCCTTAGGACTGCTTTTACTGTGTCCCACAGGTTTTGGGTTGTTGTGTTTTCATTTTCATTCGTTTCTATGCAAATTTTGATTTCTTTTTGATTTATTCTGTGATTTGTTGGTTATTCAGCAGCGTGTTGTTCAGCCTCCATATGTTGGAATTTTTAATAGTTTTTCTCCTGTAATTGAGATCTAATCTTACTGCATTGTGGTCAGAAAAAGATGCTTGGAATGATTTCTATTTTTTTTGAATTTACCAAGGCTAGCTTTATGGCCCAGGATGTGATCTATCCTGGAGAAGGTTCCATGTGCGCTTGAGAAAAAGGTGAAATTCATTGTTTTGGGATGAAATGTCCTATAGATATCAATTAGGTCTAACTGGTCTATTGTATCGTTTAAAGTTTGTGTTTCCTTATTAATTTTCTGTTTAGTTGATCTATCCATAGGTGTGAGTGGGGTATTAAAGTCTCCCACTATTATTGTGTTATTGTTAATTTCTCCTTTCATACTTGTTAGCATTTGTCTTACATACTGCGGTGCTCCCGTGTTGGGTGCATATATATTTATAATTGTTATATCTTCTTCTTGGATTGATCCTTTGATCATTATGTAGTGACCTTCTTTGTCTCTTTTCACAGCCTTTGTTTTAAAGTCTATTTTATCTGATATGAGTATTGCTACTCCTGCTTTCTTTTGGTCCCTATTTGCATGGAAAATCTTTTTTCCAGCCCTTCACTTTCAGTCTGTATGTGTCCCCTGTTTTGAGGTGGGTCTCCTGTAGACAACATATGTAGGGTCTTGTTTTTGTATCCATTCAGCCAGTCTTTGTCTTTTGGTTGGGGCATTCAACCCATTTACGTTTAAGGTAATTACTGATAAGTATGATCCCGTTGCCATTTACTTTATTGTTTGGGGTTCAATTTATACACCATTTTTGTGTTTCCTGTCTAGAGAATATCCTTTAGTATTTGTTGTAGAGCTGGTTTGGTGGTGCAGAATTCTCTCAGCTTTTGCTTATCTGAGAAGCTTTTGATTTCTCCTTCATACTTGAATGAAATCCTTGCTGGGTACAATAATCTGGGCTGTAGGTTATTTTCTTTCATCATTTTAAGTATGTCTTGCCATTCCCTCCTGGCTTGAAGAGTTTCTATTGAAAGATCAGCTGTTATCCTTATGGGAATTCCCTTGTGTGTTATTTGTTGTTTTTCCCTTGCTGCTTTTAATATTTGTTCTTTGTGTTTGATCTTTGTTAATTTGAGTAATATATGTCTTGGGGTGTTTCGCCTTGGGTTTATCCTGTTTGGGATTCTCTGGGTTTCTTGGACTTGGGTAATTATTTCCTTCCCCAGTTTAGGGAAGTTTTCAACTATTATCTCCTCAAGTATTTTCTCATGGTCTTTCTTTTTGTCTTCTTCTTCTGGAACCCTATGATTCAGATGTTGTAGCGTTTAATATTGTCCTGGAGGTCTCTGAGATTGTCCTCATTTCTTTTAATTCGTTTTTCTTTTATTCTCTCTGATTCATTTATTTCTACCATTCTATCTTCTAATTCACTAATCCTATCTTCTGCCTCTGTTATTCTACTATTTGTTGCCTCCAGAGTGTTTTTAATTTCATTTATTGCATTATTCATTGTATATTGACTCTTTTTTATTTCTTCTAGGTCCTTGTTAAACCTTTCTTGCATCTTCTCAATCCTTGTCTCCAAGCTATTTATCTGTGATTCCATTTTAATTTCTAGATTTTGGATCAATTTCACTATCATTATTCGAATTCTTTATCAGGTAGATTCCCTATCTCTTCCTCTTTTGTTTGGTTTGGTGGGCATTTATCCTGTTCCTTTATCTGCTGGCTATTCCTCTGTCTCTTCATCTTGTTTAAATTGCTGAGTATGGGGTGTCCTTTCTGTATTCTGGCAGTTTGTGGAGTTCTCTTTATTGTGGCTATTCCTCACTGTGTGTGGGTTTGTACAGGTGGCTTGTCAAGGTTTCCTGGTTAGGGAAGCTTGTGTCAGTGTTCTGATGGGTGGAACTGTATTTCTTCTCTTTGTTCAGTCGCTGTGTGGGGAGGGAGGGAGGGATGCTGCAAGCAAATAACACTGGCGTCGCTCGCAGTGCCTCAGCCACACTGGGTCTGCCCCGCTCACTGCGCGTGTAGCCTCCCTGCCCACACTGCTCGGGCTCTAAGTTGTTCCGCCGGGAACAATCCGAGGCTGGCCCTGGGTTGCATGTACCTCCCAGGTCCAAGCCGCTCAGGTTCAGGCACTCGGATAGTCCTCAGAGGCGTAGACTCAGTTGGGCCTGAGTATTGTGCTCTTCCCAGGTCCGAGCAGCTCAAGTGATGAGGTGTTTGGCGGCGCCAATGCTGCGACTTATCGCCTCCCCGCCACTCGGTTATCTGGGCGCAAAACCGGCGCACCTTCTTGGGCAGATGTTAACCGTCCAGACCCCCAAGAAGTTTTAGTTAGCAAAGAAGCCTGCTTACAGTTTTATAGATAATGTCTCTCTGGGGCTGCGATTGCCCCCTTCCGGCTCTGGCTGCCTATCACCCGGAGGGGGAAGGTCTGCAGCCGGCTATCTCTGTTCAATTCTTTGTTCCGTGCGCGGGCCTGGCGGTCTTAGGTTGGGGCTGGCTTTTCGCGTAGTAGATATCCCACAGTCTGGTTTGTTAGCCCAAATTATTTCGCTCAGATAGTGCTCAGGGTATTCAGGCCAGATTCTTACTCTAAGCGATGCAGCCCGCGCTGCGCCTCCCTGCCCAGCCCCCGCTTGCTAATGGCGCGTGCAGGCGTCTGCGCTGCTTCTCCGCTGGGGGAGTTACCGTAGGACTCGCAATCTTCGAGTTTTAATTGTTTATTTATTTTTTCTTCCTGTTATGTTGCCCTCTGTGCTTCCAAAGCTCGGCACAGATTCGGCAGTGAGAAGGTTTCCTGGTGTTTGGAAACTTCTCTCTTTTTAAGACTCCCTTCCCGGGACGGAACTCCGTCCCTCCCTCTTTTGTCTCTTTTTTTTGTCTTTTATATTTTTTCCTACCTCCTTTCGAAGAGTTGGATTGCTTTTCTGGGTGCCTGATGTCCTCTGCCGGCATTCAGAAGTTGTTTTGTGGAATTTACTCGACGTTTAAATGCTCTTTTGATGAATTTGTGGGGGAGAAAGTGTTCTCCCTGTCCTACTCCTCCGCCATCTTGGCTCCTCCCCCGACCTTTTTAAAACTGAATTTTTTTTTCACCTTCATAACTATGGTTCAAAATTTCTATATTATTTTCAATAGTATCCAAAGTCTATATGACTTATAGACCCAAACATATCTGAAAATTGGTTTCCTATTAGCTCTCAACACCAACAATTCCTTTGCATGCAGGATACTCTTCAGTTGTACTGACCTTATTGTGTTATTTGCTCAGTCGTATCTGGCTCTTTGAAACCCCATGGTCTGTACCCTGTCAGGCCCCTCTGTTCAAGGGATTTCTCAGGCAAGAATACTGGTGTGGGTAGCCATTCCCTTCTCCAGGGGATTGAACCCAGGTCTCCTGTATTGCAGGCAGATTTTACCATCTGAGCTACCACAGAAACCTACTGACCCTCTTGATTTTCTTCAAATGTGATAAGTATTCTCCTGATTCAGAGTTTTAGAACTTTTGTTTTTGTTTACTCTTCCTCCAGAGGGCCATATAGCTGCCATCCCTAACTTCTTCAAGTCTCTTTATTTCTTTTTCATAGGGATTTTTTTCCAGCATATGTCAAGCCAGATGCATATTTCCCTGTTTATTTATGAATTATTTTCACCAGTTTGAATGTAAGCTCCATGAAAATAAAAGACTCTTGCATCTTTCACCTCCCCAAAAGTTCAGCAACACAGTAGGTGCTCAACAGGTATTTATTCAATAAATAAATGAAATAAAATATACTTTTCAATATAATTTCACATATGTGCTGTATGTGTGTATGCATATTCTAATTTATTTGCTACTTACAATAATTCAATAATCATTTTTCTCCATTTAGTTAGACTCACTCATGTCATTATAATGATGACCAACAAAACTGCTATGTGACATATGAAAGAATTTAATTAGTTTATCCTTAGTCTACAAGAGTGACATTAACTATCAGCAAGGCAATGTTCTAACTACTAGCAATATAACATCAAAGAAGAAAAAAAAACTAATTTTTTTAAAGCTATGTTTTAGTTGTATAGAGTTAGTAATAGATATCAATGAACAAACAAATAGCCTCTGATCAGTCAAATACACATAATCAAAATAGGCAATGAGCTAGAAAATGGTTGAAAGAGGAGACTGGTGAAGAAAGAAATATCAGTTCAAAGGCAATAATTGCCAAAATGCTTGATTATGTCTCCTTTTCTAATATATGGTCACCCTAGAAAATGGCTGAATGTTCCTTTGGAGAAGCCTAGGATGAAATTTTGCAGAATACATTTTTACAGTGCATTAGGGTTCTTCTTCAAGGGTCCCCATTCTTTTTCAAATGAGGGACTTTAGGTCTTTAAACTGGCTCAACCCTGGGAATTACTTTAGGGACTCTGTCTTTCTATTGTTGTGATTTAAGTCACACCTCCAACTAATAGAACCTAAACCTGAAAAGTTCAAGAATATACTATTTTATATCTTCTTGAATAGATATTAGACTGAATACATTTATTCAATAAAAAATGTTAAAAATTGTATACATATAGGCAAGGAAAATGTGATAAACTGTTTACTCTTTTATATAAAGTGTTTAATAGATAATACTGTTACCTGTTACTATACTTTCTATGTATAATTTCTGAATGTGCAAGGACACTATTGCAATTCAGGTGTTATCCTCAAAGAATGACTTGTTTTTTAAGAGTTAATATCTATAGCAGGTTATTTATTTCTATCATCAACCAAGCCCTTTGAAAAGTATGTGAGGCGAAAGTAACCTGGCAGAAGACATGAAAAATGATAATAGAAGGTCTATCGTGTGATGTAAAGAGAATTAAATTTTCAATGCAAAGTATATACTGTAGGAGTGTACACAGAGTTCAGTTATAGGCATGGAAGAATGAGGGATGGCATTTATGACTGCTTTCATCTATTCTGGTCCTTTAACTGTCAGTTCATGGCTGACAAGTTGAATAATTGGAGAATGTGTCTGATGGCTTTAAAACAGGATGTTTTGTTTTATGTGATTTGGAGCTTGTTTTTCACCTGGATTTTGAACAGTTTCAAGAAGGAAAATAATAGGCTTCTATTCTTAGTTTCCCAAAATTGTAAAAGTAAATTAATTTCCACTATGACAAATTGTCAAAGAAATAAAATGCCTCATCTTTACATGGCATAAAGTTTGAAAACTACATCTGAGCTGATGAAAATAATATACTGGTGAGTGGTATTTAAACATTTTACGATGATATATGTGCTTTTATTTTTTTTACAAATGTGCTTTCATGTGACATACTAATTTTTTAATATAATTACTTATTACTGATGAACAATATTATTATTCTTTGAGAAAATGTATGTATAATTTAATGTTACTTATGGTCCCACAGCTGCTGCTACTGCAATACTATATATTTTTTTATTGCTCTTTTAGTATTTCTTTGTCATATCCATAGATTAGGACATCTATTTTTCTCCATTCTTTTTTTTTTTTTTTTTTAAGAGTACTGCACTATCATTCCACATAATGAAAAGCTATTGAGTGTTAGGATAAATTACTCAAGCCTTGCTTTTAATTAGAAAGCATAGATTACATAGTTATCTCCTCATTCCAAAAATTCTTAGCTAAATGACAGTTATGATTTTACTGTTTTAGAGAATTCTGTTAAATTGTGTTATATATTAGTCTGTACCTATGTTATGCATTCTCCCGTATTCAGAATAAAGATAGTGATAAAAGACAGGAGAATGAAAAAAAGGGTGGGAGGAAAAATTAAAAAAGAATATTAACAATGCAAGCTGTCATATCTGAAATATATTTTAGTGGAGGTCAAATAATAGGTGGCATTCAGTGAATTAATAGTTTAAATCAATAATTAAAATCAGAGGTTATATTTTCTGATGCTTTTTATATATTGAATCTTTCATTTTAATATTTTTAGGTGGAATGGTGGCAGTATAGGGGTAATTATTTTAAAAGTATAAATATTTTGAAGGAAAGCAAGAGATGTACATGTTGGGTTTAGAAAAGGCAGAGAAATCAGAGATCAAATTGCCAATGTTGATTGGATCATGGAAAAAGGATAGATATTCCAGAAAAAAAAACATGTGCTTCTGCTTCACAACTATGCTAAATCCTTTGATGTTGTGGATCACAACAAACTGTGGAAAATTTTTAAAGAGATGGGAATACCAGGAGACCTTACCTGTCTCCTGAGAAACCTGTATGCAGGTCAAGAAGGAACAGTTAGAACCAGACATGGAACAATGGACTGATTCAAAACTGGGAAAGCCATACAACAAGGCTGCATATAGTCACTTTATGTATTTAACATATACAGAATACATCATGCCAAACGCCAGGTTGGATGAATCACAAGCTGAAATCAAGATTGCTGGGAGAAATATCATCAACCACAGATATGTAAATGATATCACTCTAATGGCAGAAAGTAAAGAGGAATTAAAGAGCTTCTCAATGAAGGTGAAAGACGAAAGTGGAAAAGCTGGCTTAAAACTCAACATTCTAAAAACTAAGATCATGCCATCTGGTTTCATCTCTTCATGGCAAATAAATAAGGAAAAATTGGAAACAGTGACAGACTTTATTTTCTTGGCTCCAAAATCACTGAGGAAGGATGGTGACTGCAGTCAAGAAAATTAAAAAACACTCACCCCTTGGAAGAAAATTTATGACAAACCTAGACAGCATATTAAAAAGCAGAGGCATCGCTTTGTTGACAAAGGTCTATATAGTCAAAGGTATGGTTTTTCCAGTAGTCATGTATGGATGTTCGACCATAAAGAAAGCTGAGCACCAAAGAATTGATGCTTTTGAACTGTGGCAAAGCCTCTTGAGAGTCCCTTGTGCTGCAAGGAGATCAAACCACCCTAAAGTAAATCAGTCCTGTATATTCATTGGAAGGACTGATGATGAAGCTGAAGCTCCAGTACCTTGGCCACCCGATTGGAAAGGCTGACTCATTGGACAAGACCCTGATGCTGGGAAAGATTAAGGGTAGGAGGAGAAGGGGGTGGCAGAGGATGAGATGATTGGATGGCATCACCTACTCAATGAACATGAGTTTGAGCAAACTCTGAGAGATAGTGAAGGACAGGAAAGCCTGGCCTGCAGCAGTCCATAGGGTGGCAAAGAGTTGGACACGACTTGGGGACTGAACTACTACAGAATATATGGATTAATTATATTATTGTCTGTGAGCGAAAGTTGCTCAGTCATGTCTAACTCTTTGTGACACTATGGACTATAGCCCACCAGACTCCTCTGTCCATGGTATTCTCCAGACAAGAATACTGGAGAGAGTAGCCATTCCCTTCTCTAGGGGAATCTCTGGACCCAAGGACTGAACCCAGATATACTGCATTACAGGCAGATTCTTTATCATCTGAGCCATCAGGGAAGCCCTATGTTATTATGAATCCTACTAAACCTCTGGAGTACTATATTTTTAGAAAAATGTATCAAATTAATTGCATCATTCATTTTCACTGCATGTATGTTAGTTTTCCCAGTTTTTTTTTTAAAGCTAATACTATTCAATGTGTTTTGGATCCTGTTCTATGCTTCTCATGTGCATTTTCTCATGTCACTACTATATCATCCTCAACAGCTGGATTCTATGACCACTGTTTTAATACAAATGAAATTGATTCTATCCTTGATTATTACTGGAAAATGAGCTCAAACTCAGGTCTATGGAATTCTAAACTTTAACTTTTCAAAATGCATGCTAATACTTCATCAGAATTTTAACACATTAAATACAAGTCCTTGTATTTAAAACTATTCAATATTATTTTTCTAAGTTGCATATTACAAAAACTTCAAACATCTCAAAGGAAATAAATAAACAAAACATATTTATTTTCAGTAATTTAGCAAATCATTTCCAGTTTTTTTAATTTTCATCTTTGACTATATTCATTTAATCTTTACACTGTGATATAATTATTCAGATATAATTTTACAATTTACATTTAAATATTTTTTCAATATCATGCTTATACAGGAATGCCCTGTGTGAGAATCTAGACATATGCTTTAATTTTATATTTTCTTAAACTGCTATTACTAATTTCTGATTTATGAATACTACATTATTTCTTACCAAGAAAGCATTTATTAGTTTTATATAATTGATTTCAATCTAATAAAGGGCTCTATCTGAATTATCATTATATTATGTTTTAGGTAAGTGTAAAAGCTATGGCAAAAAAAGAATAAATGAGACAATAATTAGCATTTAGTTTTAAAGATATTTTCCTTTTCCTTGAGAATTAAAATTATCTTAAAATTGTTGAAAAGGACTCCCTCGTTTCTTAAACCCAAGCTTTCCTGTCTAAAAGTGAATTGAATTAAAAAGGCTATTATTGCATTCATCACAAAGATGCGGTCAGCTAAGAGATTTTTAAACTCTATAGCTATATAACAATAGCTAATGCAATATTTGTTCATCACATTTATGTATTCATTCTTTAACCTACTTGCTGCTGATGCTGTTAAAGCATCTCACAAATCACAATAAGTTTTCTTTTATTCAAATTCCTGATTCTTTCAGCAAATAGTAAAAAAAAAAAAAAAATTCTAATGCTGATACTGAAAACAATCCCTATTGAAATTTAACCACTTGGGTTTTCAATGTAATAATAGAAAATTTCAATATCTATATTTTCCACTAAAGAAAAATGAAATTGTCTGCTACTGTAATAAATATGTACAGTGTCACATATTGTCACTAATTACTTTAAACCCTATAAATTAAATTTTTCAAAAGGGAAGAAATTTGGTGAGAAAAAAAAATGATGCCTCGAAAAAGTTTTGTATTTCCATGCAAAATGTTTCTGTGTAATATTGATAAGATATTAATATTTTTTTACATTTTAAGAAAAAATTTGTTGTTAGTTCAGTTGATGCTCCATTCATGTAACTATGAAGACTGATTCCGTGGTCTTTTTATATTGACCTGTTATCTAATTAATCATTATTCCCTATTTCATAGCAAATTAAACCATGAAAAGGGTTGTTAAATCCTTTCTTGTTGACTAAATTATCTTTGTCTTATGTAAGTCTTTAACCGGCCATATTTACTATCACTGATGATTAATAAATATTTGGTCAGAAAAAACTATATATGATACATTTATGTGATCCATTTCTGTGTATGTAATCAAGGATAATTCAGATTATGGTTGCACTATCCTAGTGAAATACTGCCTCATTTACTACATTTCTTTGAATGGGTTTATATTAAGATAAACACATTAAGTGGAAATTACTATTACTTGTTATTCTCATATCATTCTGTTTTCTCATGATTCGGTTGGGAGGCCTTGATAAGCTAGAGCACTAAAATGCAGTACACAGTTTCTCTATTAAAAAGAGAAATTTGTACTTCATATGATCTCCCATATTTTATATTTATTGGTATAATAATTTTCATGGTTCCTATTTGTGTGTGTGAGTAGCTGTTAGTATTGCCTGTATTTGTCCTTTGCATTAATGAACTAGTCTTTTATTGCACTTGCAAATTACAAAGGAAATAGAGAGATTTTTTTTTTCATTTACATATAGCTACTATGTTAAGAAACATTTAGGAAAATATAGTGTAACATTAAAGGTAGTAGACGTTAGTTATAAATCCAGTCATTAGTAGGCACAACACTGTTCTTGCAGTAATGGCTAGTTAACTTATTTCAACAAAAGTTCTGTTAGAATTTCTTTTAATATAGTTTTGTAAATTAAATTTTTGTTTACATAAGTGTAGAGTCCAGGTGACTCAGTGGTAAAGAGTCCACCTGCCAATGTAGGAGACACTGGAGACATGGGTTTAATCCCTGGCTAGAAAAGATCCATTTGATGATGAAATGGCAATCCACTTCAATATTCTTGCTGGGAAAGCACCATGGACAGAAGGGCCAGAGGGCTATAGTCCATGGGGTCGCAAAGAGTCAGACATGACTGAGCAACTAAACACACACACATACAAGTGGATTTAATTGAGTAAGTGCTATTTTATAAAGAATATGCAAAAGGCAAAAAATATTTCTTACAATTCTGATTAAGATGAAGGACACTTTTTTTTAATATTACATGCAAAATTATAAAGATATTTGTGTAACAACTTCTGTGCTTATAATACATCTATATGGTTTTCCCCATTTTAGATGATGATGGAAAAATAAGCTGGCCAAGGAATTGTTGACTACAATCTTGATTTTTATTTTGATACAGAATATTTTATTCTATATGTAAAATTGCCTTCCATAGCCCATTTTTGAGGTATAAAAGGTACTCCACAAAGTTTTTATCTTTATTGCCCAGAATAACACAATATGCTATTTTGGGGGATGGATAGGAAAGGCATAGAAAATGTGAAATGCAACTCAAATTGAAAATAGCTAATGTGCGAATGTTCAACATATCCTTAATTCTGTGTATATTGATTAGTCATAGGATATGACATACAAATGAAAACAAACAACAAAAACTTCTTAGTTAATATTCAAATTTAATATTGAAGTATAAAGTTAGTAAGGCAATTTCTTGGCTCTTGATAACAATAAAATTATGCCAAAGTTGAATGGTACCATTTCAGCAAATTTTCTAATATCGCAGAAAAAAAAAAAAAAAAAAGAGGAAAGACTGAAAGAAAAGAAAGAAAGACTATTCAGGCAGATTACATGTGTGCTCAGTCGCTTCAGTTGTGTTTGACTCTTTGCCACCACATGGACCATAGCTCACCAGGCTCTGCTGTCTATGGAATTTCCCTGGCAAGAATACTGGAGTGTGTTACCATGACCTCCTCCAGTTGATCTTCCCAACACAGGGATCGAAAGTACATCTCCTGTGTCTCCTACATTGTAGGCAGATTATTTGCTGCTGAGCCACTGGGGAACACCCTAAAGCAGACTAAAACAATTTAAATATGACATAGCTTTAAGAAAATATGTTTGTTTTGCTCCTTGGCATGTGAACATTTATATCACTAATTGTATTAGATTTTACTTTTGTTCAGAATATTCAGAAACCTGCTCTATATGAATACTCAATATGAAGACATTTCCTTCACTGTTGAGAGAAGTTTTGCCCATATAACTCATTTAGGCTAATAAAATATAAAAGTGGCATGCTAATTGCAAGCAGAACATTTTACAAATAGTGTAGCCTCACTATCTCTTTCCTTTCTTGCTTGAAGATCAGCTCTGTTCAGTCACTCAGATGTGTTCAACTTGTTGCAACCCCATGGAATGAAGCATGCTAGGCTTTCCTGTCCTTCACTATCCCTCAGAGTTTGCTCAAATTCATGGCCATTGAGTCAATGATGCTATCCAACCATCTTGTCCTCTGTCTTCACCTTCTCCTGCCTTCAATCTTTCCTAGCATCAGGGTCTTTTCCAATGAGATGGCTCTTCTCATCAGGTGGCCAAAATACTGGAACTTCAGCATCAGTCCTTTCAATGATTGTTCAGGGTTGATTTCCTTTAGGATTGGCTGGTTTGATCTCTTTGCAGTCCAAGGGACTCTCAAGAGTCTTCGCCCACATCAATCCAACATCAGTTCGAAAGAATCAATTTTTTGGTGCTCAGCTTTCTTTGTAGTCCAGCTCTCAAATCCATACATGACTACTGGAAAAAACAGCTTTGACTAGACAGGACTTTGTTAGCAAAGTAATGTCTGCTTTTCAATATTCTGTCTATTTTTGTCATAGCTTTTCTTTCAAGAAGCAAGCATCTTTTAATTTCATGGCTGCAGTCACCATCTGCAGTGATTTTGGAGCCCAGGAAAATAAAATCTGTCACTGCTTCCATTGTTTCCCAATCTATTTGCCATGAAGTGATGGGACTGAATGCCATGAAGTGATGGGACTGAATGCCATGATCTTAGTTTTTTGAATGTTGAGTTTTAAGCCAACTTTTTCACTCTCTTCTTTCACCTTCATCAATAAGCACTTTAGTTCCTCTTTACTTTCTGCTATTAGGGTGGTGTCATCTGCATATCTGAGATTATTGATATCTCTGCAGCAATCTTGATTCCAGCTTGTGCTTCATCCAGCCAGCATTTCACATGAGGTACTCTGCATATAAGTTAAATAAGCAGGGTGACAATATGAAGCCTTGACATACACCTTTCCTAATTTTGAACAGTCCGTTGTTCCATATCTGGTTCTAACTATTGCTTCCTGATTTGCATACAGGTTTCTCAAGTGGCAAGTAAGGTGGTCTGGTATTCCCATCTCTTCCAGAATTTTCCACAGTTTTTTGTGATCCACACAGTCAAAGGCTTTAGTGTAGTCGAAGCATAAGTAGATGTTTATCTGCTTCAGGATAAACAATGTCATAGAGAGGGACAATTCTTTAACTTGAGCTCTAATAATGGAATTTAGGATTAGATGCACATCTAACTCACCTATAACTTTTACAAGATACAGCCAATTGTTGTTATAAAGCTCTTAGAATTATTTCATGTTCAGTCTAAATGAGTATATATGTAGATTATTTTGACTGATACATACACTACACTAGAATGGCAATGTAGATCAGAAGTTTCTATGAACTTCATATCGGGTCCTCAAAACATAGCATATTTTAAACTTGTAGTTTCAGCTTTAATGTGTAGAGTTTGGAAATTATCATGCTACACTTTAGCAAGAAAAAGATGAGCAAACTGCAAACATTGAATATTTTTGGCCTCAGCAATGAATTAAAGTTTCAGAACAAACCACCACCCCCAAATCTGGAGAGACAAACACATACAGAGAATCATAGCCAAGATATGCTTACCAGGTGAAGTAACCACTGGAGGTTGAATAAGTGCAAACATCTAATTGGTAATTCTGACAAAATTTGGAGGTTGATTTACATTAGTGTGAAAGTGCAAAATTCCTGGGTATGGGCACAGACATGATGACCCACCACTTTTTTTAGGTTTTATTTCCAGGAACTCCTCAATATTCTTAGAGCAAAGGCCAAGGGTGGGGAGGGAAACTTGACTAGCAAGTGAGAGGAAAAAGAACCGTTATATATATATATATGTTCCAGGTGTTCCACATAAAAAAGCCTACGCAGCACAGTGGGGTAAAAAATAAAAAGAAACAGCATCTTGTCCTACAGAAAATATAGGCCATTTACCAAACTCTTTCTAGTTCTTTCTTTTCAGTTTGACTGAAGGTTAGGATTGGGAAGTGACACTAAGAAACAGTTGTGAAGAGAGCTCATGGATGCATATCCATGAAAAGACTGAGATTTCATCATAATATAAAACTTTTCTGCTCTCTAGAACTTTGTGTGTGCCCTCAGTTGTGTCTGAATTTTGGGATCCCATGCACAATAGCCCACTATATTCCTCTGTCCATGGAAACTTCTAGGCAAGAATACAGGAACGGGTTGCCATTTCCTACTCCAGGGGACCTTCAAGACCTAAGGATAGAATCCAGGCCACTTGTATCTCCAGCATTGGGAGGTGGATTGTTTAGAAATGAATCACCTGAAAAATCATTCAGTTCAGTTCAGTTCAGTTGGTCAGTCGTGTTGACTCTTTGCAACCCCAAGAACTGTAGCACACTAGGCCTCCCTGTCCATCCCCAACTTCCAGTTTACACAAACACATGTCCTTTGAGTCGGTGATGCATTCCAACCATCTCATCTTCTGTCATCCCCTTATCTTACTGCCTTCAATCTTTCCCAGCATCAGATCTTTTCAAATGAGTCAGTTCTTCACATTAGGTTGCCAAAGGATTGGAATTTCAGCTTCAGTATCAGTCCTTCCAATGAATATTCAGGACTGATCTCCTTTAGGATGGACAGGTTGGATCTCCTTGCTGTCCAAGGGACTTTCAAGAGTCTTCTCCAACACCATAGTACAAAAGCATCAATTATTCAGCACTCGGCTTTTTTTTATAGTCCAATTCTCACATCCATAGATGACTACTGGAGAAACCATAGCTTTGACTGACAGACCTTTGTTGGCAAAGTAATGTCTCTGCTTTTTAATATGATGTCTAGGTTGGTCATAACTTTTCTACCAAGGAGCAAGTGTCTTTTGATTTCATGGCTGCAGTCACCATCTGCAGTGATTTTGGAGCCCAAAAACATAAAGTCTGTCACTGTTTCCTCTGTTTCCCCATCTATTTGCCATGAAGTGATGGGATCAGATGCCATGATCTTCGCTTTCTGAATGTTGAGCTTTAAGCCAGGTTTTTCACTCTCCTCTTTCACTTTTATCAAGAGATAAGAGATTCTTTAGTTCTTCACTTACTGCCATAAGTGTGGTGTCATATATATATATATATATATATATATATATATATATATATATATATATGTGGTTCTTGATGTTTCTCCCGGCAATCTTGATTCCAGCTTGTGCTTCATCCATCCCAGGATTTCTCATGATGTACTCTGCATATAAGTTAAATTAGCAGGGTGACAATATATAGTCTTGATGTACTTTTTTTTCCTGATTTGGAGCCAGTCTGTTGTTCCATGTCCATTTCTAAATGTTGCTTCTTGACCTACATACAGATTTCTTAAGAGGCAGGTCAAGTGGTCTGGTATTCCCATCTCTTGAAGAATTTCCACAGTTTGTTGTGATACACAGTTAAAGGCTTTGGCATAGTCAATAAAGCAGTAGCAAATACTTTTCTGGAACTCTTTTGCTTTTTCTACAATCCAATGGATTTTGACAATATAATCTCTGGTTCTTCTGCCTTTTCTAAATCCAGCTTGAACATCTGGAAGTTCACAGTTCACTTACTGTTGAAACCTGGCTTGGAGAATTTTGAGCATTACTGTGCTAGCATGTGAGATGAGTACAATTGTGTGAACATTCTTTGGCATTGCTTTTCTTTGGGATTGCAATGAAAACTGACCTTTTCTAGTCCTGTGGCCACTGCTGAGTTTTCCACATTTGCAGGAATGTTGAGTGCGGCACTTTCACAGCATAACCTTTTAGGATTTGAAATAGCTCAACTGGAATTCCATCACCTCCACTAGCTTTGTTCATGGTGATGCTTTCTAAGGCCCCCTTGACTTCACATTCCAGGATGTCTGGCTCTAGGTGAGTGATCACACCATCGTGATTACCTGGGTGGTGAAAATCTTTTTTGTATAGTTCTTCTGTGTATTCTTGCCATCACTTCTTAATATCTTCTGCTTCTGTTAGGTCCATAACTTTTTTGTCCTTTATTGAGCCCTTTTTCATCTTTGAATGAAAAGTTCTAGCACATGTATACCTGTGATGGATTCATTTTGATATTTGGCAAAACTAATACAATTATGTAAAGTTTAAAAATAAAATAAAATTTAAAAAAAAAGAAAAGAAAAGTTCTCTTGGTAGCTCTAATTTTCTTGAAGAGATCCCTAGTCTTTCCCATTCTATTGTTTTCCTCTGTTTCTTTGCATTGATTACTGAAGAAGTCTTTCTTATCTCTCCTTGCTATTCTTCAGAACTGCATTCAAATAGGTATATCTTTCCTTTCCTCCTTTGCCTTTCCCTTCTCTTCTTTTCAGAGCTATTTTTAAGGCCTCCACAGACCACCATTTTGCATTTTTGCATTTCTTTTTCATGGGGATGATCTTGATCACTGCTTCCTGTGCAATGTCATGAACCTCCATCCATACTTCTTCAGGCACTCTGACTATCAGATCTAATCCCTTGAATGCATTTGTTACTTCCACTGTATAATCATAACGGATTTGATTTAGGTCATACCTGAATAGTCTAGTGGTTTTCCCGATTTTTCACTTTAAGTCTGAATTTTGCAGTAAGGCGTTCATGATCTGAGCCACAGTCAGCTTCCAATTTTTTTTTTTTTTTTTTTTTTTTTGCTATCTATATAGAGCTTCTCCATCTTTGGCTGCAAAGAATATAATCAATCTGATTTCAGTATTGACCATCTGGTGATGTCCATGTGTAGAGTCTTCTCTTGTGTTGTTGGAAGAGGGTGTTTGCTCTGGCCAGTGCGTTATCTTGGCAAAACTCTATTAGCCTTTGCCATGCTGCATTCTGTACTCCAGGGTCAAATTTTCCTGTTACTCCAGGTATTTCCTGACTTCCTACTTTGGCATTCCAGTCCCCTATAATGAAAAGGACATCTTTTCTGAATGTTAGTTCAGAAACTAACAGAGATCATTCTGTCTCTTTTGAGATTGCATCCAAGTACTGCATACAAGTACTGTACTCTTTTGTTGACTATGATGGCTACTCCATTTCTTCTAAGGGATTCTTGCCCACAGTAGTAGATATAATGGTCATCTGAGTTAAATTCACCCATTCCAGTCAATTTTAGTTCACTGATTCCTAAAATGTCACTCTTGCCATCTGCTGTTTGACCACTTCCAATTTGCCTTTATTCATGTACCTAACATTCCATATTTCTATACAATATTGCTCTTTGCAGCATTAGATTTTACTTCCATCACCAGTCGCATCCACAGCTGGGTGTTGTGTTTGCTTTGGCTCCGTCTCTTCATTCTTTCTGGAGTTCTTTCTCTGCTCATCTCCATTAACATATTTAGGTACCTACCAATCTGGGGAGATCATCTTTCAGTGTCCTATCTTTTTGCCTTTCCATACTGTTCATGGCATCTCAAGGCAAGAATAATGAAGTGGTTTGCCATTCCCTTCTCCATTGGACCACGTTTTGTCAGAAATCTCCACCATGACCCATCCATCTCAAGTGGCCATACATGGCATGGCTCATATTTTCATTGAGTTAGACAAGTTTGTGGTCCATGTGATCAGATTGGTTAGTTTTCTGTGATTGTGGTTTTCAGTCTTTCTACCCTCTGATGGACAGGAATAAGAGGCTTCTAGAAGCTTCCTTATGGGAGAGACTAACTGAGGGTGAAACTGGGTCTTGTTCTGATGGGCACGGGGGAAAATCATTACTGCATATCAAAGTCTTCAGTATAATAGCAATAAAAGATCTGCAATACATAGACTCTATCTAGGAAGGAGTTCTTATGGAAACCCTGTGCAACAGAAGAGTCAAAAATAAGGATGATAATAAATGTGGATCTCTTGGCAAGCACAGATAAAACAACAGAATTCTGTAAGGCAATCATCCTTCAATTAAAAAATATGTTAATTGAAAAAATAAATACATTTCAACTCCTACTCAATTAAATGTGAAATTTCACAATAAAGACATTTTTTTCTTAAGTTTCTATTACTCATATATGTCTGTGTCTGTGCTTAGTCACCCAATTGTGTCTGACTTTTTGCAACAGCATGGACTATAGCCTGCCAGGCTTCTCTGTCCATGGAGATTCTCCAGGCAAGAATTCTAGAGTGGGTTGCCATGCCCCCCTCCAGGGGATCTTCCCAACCCAGGATAGAATCCCCTTCTTTCTCATGTCAGGCTGATTCTTCATGATCTGAATCACCAGAGAAGTCCAAGAACACTGGAATGGGTAGCCTATCCCTTCTCCAAGGGATCTTCCTGACCCGGGAATTGTGCCAGGGTCTCCTGCATTGCAGGTGGATTCTTTACCAGCTGAACTACCAGAGAAGACTCAAAACATGTCTAGCATTCAATCAAAAGTTATAAGACTTGCTGATAGAGAAGTATGAACATAGAACAGAATGTAAGCATCAGAACAAAACCCTGATATGACAGATTTTGGAATATGAGACCAAGAATTTAAAATAGCTATGATCAATATGTTAACATTATTTGAGTAATAAAAAAGTCTGAAATGTTTACAAAATAATTACAAAATTGGTAAACCCAAGTAATTGAAATACAAGAAGGACAACTAAGAAAGAACTGAGCAGAAGATATATTCAGAGAATAGTGGTCAAGTTATTTCCAAAATATAATAACAGACAAAAATTAATCAAAAAAAAAAAAAAAAACAGATATAGTAATCTCAAGAAAATTTACACCTAAGCATGTCCTACTCAAACTGCAAAAAACCAAGAAAATGTGAAAATTTCAAAATAAACCAGCGAGGATGAGGCAAACTTAATTCTCATTTGCCTCCTACCAGGGGAATGGTAATGAAAATTACAACAAACTTGTAGTTAGAAATCATGGAAACAGAGAGAGTGGAGTGAAATATTAAAGATGTCAAAAATTTAAAATGAAATAAAACCCATCTATATAAAACCTCTACATGCAACAAAATTATACTTCAAGAAATGAAAGCAAAATAATGGTTTTCTCAGACTAACAAAAATTAATTGCCACCACCCTACTTTGCAAATAATAAAAAGTATTTTCACAAAGAGAAAATCAACACAGATCATAAATTGGAATCTATTTAATGTAAGAACGTCAAAGAAATAATTTAAAAGTTAAAATGATTCCATCTCCCTTATTCTTCATTAACCTAAACAGTAATAATATATTTAAAATAATAGTATTAACAACATATTCTGGGATTATACTATATGAACAAGTGAAATATATCACAGTATTGTTATAAAAGTTGATAGTGATGAAATAAAAATATAGGTTTTTTGCTCTATGGATTAAGCACTATTACTACTATTTAAATGTTTAGTTATAAATACTTTAGGTCTAAATGTATATTTTAAAACCTAGGGCAACAGCAACAAAATGCTTTAAAATACAACTTATATGCTAATAAGGAAGAGAAAATGGAATTATAAAAGTTTCCATTAAATCCAGAGATAGAAGGAAAATAGAGAAACATAAAAGGTAGGAGAAAAAGATAAACTTGGTAGATAATCATCCAAATATATCAGTAATCATTTTAAATGTAATTGGTTTAAATATACCAATTAAAAGACTGAGATTGCCAGGGAAGCTTTTAAAAATCAAGACCCAATTATGTCTTTCTACAAGAATCTCACTATATTTAAAGTTTCACATATGTTAAAAGTATATGGAGTTGAGACAGATACATTTGCTCACACTAATCAAAAGAGATCTGGAGGTACTATAGTAATATCAGACATGAAACAGTGTAGTTCAAGGAAAATCATCAAAAATAAAGAGACACAACATGATGATAAAGGAGTCAATAGTAAAAAAAAAAAAAAGATATTTTTAACATGTATGCACCTACCAAAAGAGTATCAAAATAGATAAGACAAAAATTAATAGAACTGCAAGGACAAGCAAATCCATTATTATAGCTAGAAATTGCCATAACCATTTTTTTTAATATTTTAGTAGACCAAATAGAAAATCAGTAAAGACATAGTTGAACTACAGGGCACTATTGAAAAACTTGATCTAATTGACATTTAAGGAATACTACATCAACAACATCAGAATACATATTTTTCTCAAGATCACTTGAAATATTCACCATGACAGACCACATTCTTGATTATAGAATACATCTTAAATAATATAAAAGGGTAGAAGTCATATAAAGTGTGTTCTTTGATCAAAATGGGATTACACTAGAAATCAATTATAGAAAGAAATCTGGAAAATACTTAAATATCACATATAGCTGATTCATTTTATAGTACAGCAAAAACTAACACAATATTGTAAGGCAGCTATTCCCCAATTAAAAAAGCTATTTATTAATAAACTCATTTCAATTAATGCATTATTTATATACACACTGTTTTATTTTTGCTGAGTATCAAAAATTTTAATACAATTATTTTCATTTGCATTTGCTTCAAGATATATTAATTTTTTCCTGAGACTTCATCTTTGATGCATGTTCAACTTAGATGAGCGGTATTTAATTTCTCAGAGAAGGCAATGGCACCCCACTCCAGTACTGTTGCCTGGAAAATCCCATGGATGGAGGATCCTGGTGGGCTACAGTCCATGGGGTGTCTAAGAGTCGGACACAACTGAGTGACTTCATTTTCACTTTTCACTTTCATGCACCGCTCATCTAAGTTGAACATGCATCAAAGATGAAGTCTCAGGAAAAAAATATATCTTGAAGCAAATGCAAATGAAAATAATTGTATGAAAACTTTTGGTACTCAGCAAAAATAAAACAGTGTGTGTAGAAATAATGTATTAATTGAAATGAATTTATTAATAAATAGCTTTTTTTAAAATTGGGGAATAGATGCTTTACAATATTGTGTTAGTTTTTGCTGTACTATAAAATGAATCAGCTATATGTGTGTATATATATACACATATAGATATAGATATATATCCCTTCTCTCTTAAACTCCCTCTCACTATCCCACTTCCCATCTGTTTGGATCACCATCAAGCACTGAGCTGTCTGGGGTAGAAAATAGCAACCCACTCCAATATTCTTGCCTAGAAAAATCCCCATGGACAGAGGAATCTGGTGGGCTACAGTTAATAGGGTGGAAAAAAGTTGGACATGACTGAAGAGACTAAACACACACACACACACACACACACAAGCACTGAGCTGAGTTCTCTGTGCTATGCAGCAGGTTTTACTAGCTATCTCTTTTAAACACGGCAGTGCATATATGTCAGTCCCAATCACCCAGTTCATCCTCTCTCCCTTCCCCACCTCCACCAGGTCCACACATCTGTTCTCTATATCTGTGTCTATGTACATGTTCTGCAAATAGATTTATTTATATCATTTTTCTAGATTCTACATACATGTGTCAATATATGATATTTGTTTTTCTCTTTCTGACATATGTCACTCTGTATAACAGGGTCTAGGTTCACATCTTTACACATGTGCTCCACATCTATACGTATGACCCAGTATTGTTCCTATTAATGGCTGAATAACATTCCATTGGATACATGTACCACACTCTTCTTTATCTATTCATTTATCATAGACATTTAGGTTTCTTTCATGTTCCAGCTATTATAAATAGTACTGCAATAAACATTGAAGTGCATGTGCTTTTTGGTTTTTGTTTTTTTAATAATGGTTTTCTCGGGGTATATGTGCAGGAGTGAAATTGATGGGTCATAACGTAGTTCTATTTTTAGTTTTATAAGGAACTTCCATATTGTTCTCCATAGTGGCTATATCAGTTTACATTCCCACGAAGAGTACAATAGGGTTCCCTTTCTTCCACATCCTCTCCGGTATTCATTGTTTGCAAATTTTTTGATGGTGATCATTCTGACTGGTGTGAGATAATATGTCATTATCGTTTTAATTTGCATTTTTCTAATCATTAGGTGATGTTGAACATCTTTTCATGTGCCCTTTGGCCACTTGTTTGTTTTCCTTGGAGAAATGTTTGTTTAGGTCTCCTGCCCATTTTTTGATTGGGTAATTTTTTTTAATTGAGCTGTATGAGGTGTTGGAATATTTTGGAGTCCAATCCCTCATCAATTGCTTAATTTCCAAATATTTTCTCCCATTTCAAAAGTTGTCTTTTCATCTTGTTCATGATTTCCTTTGCCGTGCAAAACTTTTAAGTTTAAATAGGCCTCATTATTTACTTTAGTTTTTATTACTCTAAATTATTTTTATTACTCTAGGATGTGGGTCAAAAAGGACCTTGCTTTAATTTATGTCAAAGAGTGTTGTGCCTCTTTTACTCTAAGAGTTTTATAGTGTCTGGCCTTACATTTAGGCCTTTAATCCATTTTGAATTTGTTTTTGTGTATTGTGTTAGGAAGTGTTCTAATTTCATTCTTTTGCATTTAGCTGTCCAGTTTCCCCAACACCATATATTCAAGGGACTAACTTTTCTCCATTGTATAATCTTGCCTTCATTGTCATAGATTAGGTGACCATAGATACATGAGTTTATATTTGGACTTTCTCTCCAGTTCCATTAATCCATATTACCGTTTTTCTTCCAGTACCATACTGTTTTGATTACTGTTGCTTTGTACTACCGTCTGAAGTCAGGGAGCCTGATTCCTCTGGCTCCATTTCCCTTTCTCATGTTTACTTTGAAAATTTGAGGTATTTCATGTTTCCATAAAAAGTGTAAATTGTTTTGGAGTTATTCTGTGAAAAATGCCATTGGTAATTTGATAGAGATTGCATTGACTTTATAGATTGCTTTGGGTAGTATAGTCATTTTCAGAATATTAATTCTTCCAGTCCAAAATCACAGAATATCTGTTCATCTGTTTGCGTTTTCTTTTATTTCTTTCATCAGTATATTATAGTGTTCTAAGTACAGCGTTTTGCCTCCTTACTTAGGTTATTCCTGGGTGTTTTATTATTTTCATTGCAATGAAAAATGGAATTAATTTCAGTTTCTCTTTCTGATCTTTCATTGTTAGTGTATAAAAATACAAGAGCTTTCTGTGCAGTCATTTTTTATCCTGAAACTTTAAAATTCATTGATTAACTCTAGTTTTTTGATGACATTTTTATGATTTACTATGCATATTATATCATCAGCACACAGTGACAGATTTACTTATTTTGCAATTTGGATTCTATTTAAATCTTTTTCTTCTCTGATTGCCATAGTTAGGACTTAAGAAACTATGTTAAATAAAAGTAGAGAGAGTGGACATCTTTGTATTGTTCCTGATCTTGGAGAAAATGCTTTCAATTTTTCACCATTGAGCAATAATGTTTGCTCTGGGCTTGTCATACATGGCTTTTATTATTTTGAGATAGGTTCTCTCTATGCCTTTCTAGAGAGTTTTTACTGTGAATTGGTGCTGAATTTCATCAAAAGTTTTTTTCTGAACCTATTGAGGTGATCATATGATTTTTATTCTTCAATCTGTTACAATGATGTATCACATTGATTGATTTGTATATACTGAAGAATCCTTGCATCCCTGGGGTAAACTCCACTTGATCATAATCCTATTGATGTATTGTTGGAATCTGTTTGCTAGTATTTTGTTGATGATTTTTGTGCCTATGTTCATTAGTGATATTGGCAGTTAGTTTTCTTTTTTATGATACTTTTGTCTTATTTTGGTGTCAGGCTGTTAGTGGTCTCATAGAATGAACCTGGGAGTGTTCCTCCCTCTGTAAGTTTTTGGAAGAATTTGAGAAGGATGAATATTAGCTCTTCTCTAAATGCTTGATAGAATTCGCCTATGAAACCATTTGATCCTGGACTTTTGGTCACTGGAATATTTAATCACAGTTTCAATGTCCTTACTTGTCATTGGTATGTTATATTTTTTATTTCTTTTTGGCTCATTCTTGGGAAGCTGTATCTTTATAAGAATTTGTCCATTTATTGCTATTAAGTGGTTTTTAGTAGTCTCTTCTGACCCTTTGTATTTCTGTCTGTTACATATACCTTTTTTTTTTTTTTTTAACCTTTTTTTTCCCCTGCTGTTCTGGTTCTATTTTGCTTTGTTATTGTATAATTCTCATTTTTATAATACATTTTAACTAATTAATTTTATTTTTATCCATTGCTATTATTCTATTGTTTTTATCTATTACCTTTTTTTTTTTTTTTTTTTTTTTTTGCCATGCAGTTTTCAGGTCTTGATTCCCAGGATGGAGGTCAGGTCTGAGTTCCCATTGTGGGAGCACCGAGTCCAAATCAGCAGACTAACAGAGAACCTCAGACTGCAGGGAAGATTAATTGGTGTGAGCTGTCCCAGAAGTCCTTATCTTAGCACCAAGATACTACTCCACCCAACTGCCTGCAAACTCCAGTGATGAATGCCTCAGGCCAAACAAAGTGCAAAATGGGAACACAAATCCATGCATCAAGAAAAATGTGAGGATGAAACTAATATTATACAAGCAAAGGAGAAAGGTAAAAATTACAAATCCAAATAAATGTAGAAAGAAGAGACAAACCATCTAAAAAAAAATAATAATCCAGAGCAATGATAGTAAAGAAGGCCCATCTTAAATCTGAGAAATAGAATGGAGGCACAAATTGAAAAAATACAAGAAATATTCAACAAGGACCTAAAAGGAACAGATTTGACCCTGGGCCAGGAAGATCTCCTGAGATGTGAATGGCTACCCATTCCAGTATATATATATATATATATATATATTTTTATTTTTTTTTTTTTTTTTTTGCCATGCAGTTTTCAGGTCTTGATTCCCAGGATGGAGGTCAGGTCTGAGTTCCCATTGTGGGAGCACCGAGTCCAAATCAGCAGACTATATATATATATATATATATATATATATATATATAATTTTAATGCCAAAAATATTTTGTATTGGTATAGAGCCACTTAACAATGTTGTGGTAGTTTCAAGTGAACAGCGAAGGGATTCAGCCATACATATATTTATTCTCAACTAGACTATCATCCCATCCAGTATGACACATAACATTGAGCAGAATTTAATGTGCTTTGTGCGTGCATGCTAAGTTGCTTCAGTTGTGTCTGACTCTGTGTGATCTGATGGACTGTAACCCACGAGGATCCTCTGTCCATGGGATGGATTCTCCAGGCAAGAACACTGAAGAGAGTTGCCATGCCCTCCTCCTGTGGATATTCCTGACCCAGGGATTGAACCTGCATCTCCTGCACTGCAGGTAGATTTTTTACCACTGAGCCACTGGGGAAGAACACCATGTGCTATACAATAAGTCTTTGTCAATTATCCATTTTAAATATAGCAGTGTGTACATGATCTTCCTAAATTCTCTAACTATCCCTTCCCCCCACCCCTACACTGGCAACAATTAGTTTGTTTTCTAATTCTGTTCTCTAAGTACGTTTATTTGAATCATTTCTTTCAGATTCCACTTACATAAGGAATATGTGTCTGACTTACTTCACTCAATATGACACTCTCTATGACACATCCGACACATCCATGTTGCTGCAAATGGCATTATTTCATTCTTTTTAGTGGCTGAGTAACATTCCATTGAATATATGTACCACATCCTCTTTAGTCACCCCTCTGTTGATGGACATTCAGGTGGCTTCTGTATCTTGGCTATTATAAATGCTGTTGTAATGAACAATGGGTGCATGTATCTTTTGGGGTCATGTTTTTTTCTCTGGATATATGCCCAGGAGTGCATTTCAGGGTCATATGGTAGTTCTATTTTTAGCTTTTTAAAGAATATCCACATTTTTCTCCATAGTGCCTGTACCACTCACTTTTCTGCCAACAGTGTAGGAGGATTTCCTTCTTTCTGCACCCTTTCCAGTATTTCTTGTTTGTGGATCTTTTTTTACACATGTAAAAAAATCCATTCTGACAGGTGTAGTTTTGATTTGCATTTCTCTAACAACAATCAGTGTTGAACATCTTTTCATGCCCTCTTTAGAGAAAAGTCTATTCAGGTCTTCTTCCCATGTTTTGAGTGGGTTGTTTGTTTTGATGTTACTAAGTGTTATATGCTTTTTGCAAATTTTGGAGCCAAATCCCCTATCAGTCACTTAGTCACATCATTTACAATATTTTCTCCCAGTCTGTGAGGGTTGCCTTTGCATTTTGTTTATTGTTTCTGTGGCTGTGCAAAAACTTTTGAGTTTAAGTAATCCCCATTTGCTTATTTTTGCTTTTATATCATTTTTTCTGGGAGATTGATAGAAAAAAAAAATGTTACTGTGATTTTATGTTTTCCTCTAAGTGTTTTATAGTGTCTGAACTAACATTTAGGTCTTTATTCCATTTTGAGATAACTATTGTGTATGGAGTTAAGGAATGATCCAACTTCTTTTTTTTACAGGTGGCCATCCAGGTTTCCCAGCACCACTTGATGAAGAGACTGTCTTTCCAACATTGTGTAGTCTTGCTTCCTTTGTCATAGATTAATTGGCCATAAGTGCATGAGCTTGTTTTGGGGTTTTCTATTCTGTTCCATTAATCTACATGTCTATTTTTGTGCCAGGATCATACAGTTTTGATGACTGTAGCTTTGTAGTATAGTCTGAAGTCAGGGAGACCTGATTCTTGCAGTTCCATTTTTTCTTTTTCAAGATTGCTTTGGTTATTCAGGGACTTTGGCATCTCCATACAAATTTTGAGATTTTTCCTTCTTTTTTCTCTAGTTCTGTGAAAAATTCCATTGGTAATTTGATAGGGATTCCACTGAATCTGTAGATTTACTAGCATAGTATTGTCATTTTGACAATATTGATTCTTCCAATCCACAGACATGATATATCTTTCCAACTGTTTATGTCTGCTTCTATTTCTGTCATTGGTATCTTATAGTTTTGGAGTACAGATGTGTTTTCCCCTTAGGTTTATTCCTAGATATCTTATTCTTTTTGATGCAATGGTAAATGCAATTGCTTTTTTTTTTTTTTTGCCCCAACTCCTTGAGGCCCATGGACTGTAGCCTCCCAGGCTCCTCTGTCCATGGGATTATCCAGGCAAGAACACTGGAGTGGGTTGCCATTCCCTTCTCCAGGGAATCTTCCCAACCCAGGGATCAAACCTGGGTCTCCTGCACCACAGGCATATTCTATACCATCTGAGCCACCAAGGAAGTTAATATTAAAAATTTATTCATTGTTTATCTGAAATTCAAATTTCTTTCCTTTTCAATTTATTTTTTAATTTAAAGATAATTGTTTTACAGAATTCTATTGTTTTCTGTCAAACATCAACATGAATCAGCTAAACAGCCAATTTTTTTCTTCTGAGTTTTCATTGTTAATGTACAGAGATGCAACAGGTTTCTGTCTATTAATTTTGAAACCTGCATCTTTATCAAATTCATGAGTGACTACTAGTAGTTTTCTGGTAGAATCTTTAGCATCTTCTATGTATAGTATCATATCATTTGCCATAGCAACTGTTTAACTTCTTCTTTTCCTATTTTGGATTCACCTTACTTTTTCTTCTCTGATTGCTATAGTTAGGATCTCAAAAACTATGCATGTTTAATACAAGTGATGACAGTGGACATCCTTGTCCTGTTTCTGGTCTTAGAAAGAATGCTTTCAACTTTTCACCACTGAACATGATGCTAACTGTAGGTTTGTCATATATGGCCTTTATTATGTTGAGGTATGTACCCTCTATGCCCACTTTCTGCAGAATTTTTATCATATGTGGGTGATCAATTTTGTCAAAAGCTTTTTCTGCACCTATTAAGATGATCACATGGATTGATTTGCAGATGTTGAAAAATCCTTTCATCAATGGGATGGATCTCACTTTATCATGGTGTATGATCTCTTTAATTTATTGTTGGATAAGGAATGTCGGTATTTTGTTGAGTATTTCTGCCTCTATGTTCAGCAGTGATATTGATTTCTAATTTTCTTTTTTTGTGTGTATGGTATCTTTGTCTGGTTTTGGTATCAGGATTATGATGGCCTCATAAAATGAGTTGGGAAGTTCTCCGTACTCTGAAAATTTTTGGAACATTTTCAGATGTTAACTCTTCTCTAAAAGTTTTATAAGATTCACCTGTGAAGCCCTTGGGTCCTGGACTTTTGTTTATTGGGCAGTTTTTAATCATGGTTTCAATTTCAGTGCTTGTGGTTGGTTTGTTCATATCTTCTGTTTCTTCCTGATACAGTCTAGGAAGACTGTGTCTTTTTAAGAAGTTTTCCATTTTTTTTTTCCAGATAGTCCATTTTATTGGCAAACAGCTGTTCATTGTTATTGTTGTTGTTCAGTTGCTCAGTGGTGTACAACTCTTTGCAAACCCTTAGACTGCAGCACACTAAGCTTCCCTGTCTTTCACCATATCCCAGAGTTTACTTAAACTCATGTCCATTGAGTCAGTGATACCATTCAACCATCCCATCCTCTATCATCCTCTTCTCCTCCTGCCTTCAATCTTTCCCAGATCAGGGTCTTTCTAATAAGTCAGCTCATCACATAACGGGGACAAAGTATTGGAGCTTCAGCATCAGTTCTTCCAATGAATATTCAGGGCTCATTTCCGTTAGGATTGACTGGTTTGATCTCCTTGCAGCCCAATGGACTCTCAAGAGATATCCCTAGCACCACAGTTTGAAGACATCAATTATTCAACACTGAGCCTTTTTTATTGTCCCGCTCTCACATCTGTACATGACTACTGGAAAAATCATAGCTTTTACTATACTGACCTTTGTCGGCAAATTAATGTCTCTGCTTTTTAATATGCTGTTTGTCATTGCTTTACTTCCAAAAAGCAAATGTCTTAATTTCATGGCTGCAGTCATTGTCCACAGTGATTTTTGATCCCAAGAAAATAAAGTCTGTCACTGTATCCACAGTTTCCCCATCTATTTTCCATGAAGTGAGGGATCAGATGCCATGATCTTACTTTTTTGAATGTTGAGTTTTATGTCAGCTTTTTCCCTTTCCTCTTTCACAACTTAATCAAGAGGCTCCTTAGTTTCTCTTCACTTGCTGCCATGAGGGTGGTGTCACCTGCATATCAGGTTTGAAGCCTTTGCCCTGCTTCATTATGTGCTCCAAGACCAAACCTGCCTGTCACTCCGGTATCTCTTAACTTCCTACTTTTGCATTCCAGTCCCTATGATGAAAAGGACATCTTTCTGGGTGTTAGTTCTAGAAGGTTTTGTAGGTCTTCATAGAACTGTTCAGCTTCTTCAACTTCAGCTAAGTGATTGGGGCATAGACTTGGAAAACTGATATTGAATGGTTTGCCTTGTAAACAAATCTAGATCATTCTGTCATTTTTGAGATTTCAACCAAGTACTCCATTTTGGACTCTTTTTTTGACTATTAAGGCTACTCCATTTCTTCTAAGGTATTCTTGCCCATGGTACTAGATATAATGGTCATATGAATTAAATTCACCCATGGCAGTCCATTTTAGTTCACTGATTTCTAAAATGTCAGTGCTCACTCTTGCCATCTCCCTTTGACCATTTCCTACTGAACTTGATACATGGACCTAATATTCCAGATTCCTAGGCAATATTGTTCTTTACAGCATCAGATTTTGCTTTCACCACCTGACACATCCACAACTGGATGTCATGTCTGCTTTTGCTCAACATTTTCATTCCTTGTAGAGCTATTTCTCCACTCTTCTCCAGTAGCATATCCAATACCTACCAACCTGTGGGGATTCATCTTTCAGATTCACATCTATTTGCCTTTTGATACTGTTCATGGGGTTCTCAAAGCAAAATGGTGAAGGGGTTTGCCATTCCCTTCTCCAATACTACTTTTTGTCAGAACTCTCCTCTGTGACCTGTCTATGGCCCAACACACCATGGCTCATAGTTTACTTAATTTATTCAAAGCTGTGATCCATGTGATCATTTTGGTCTGTTTTCTGTTATTGTGGTTTTCATTCTGTCTGCCCTCTGATGGATAAGGATAAGAGGTTTGTGCAAGCTTCCTGATGGCAGGGGTCAGCAGTGGGGAAAACTTGGTCTTGCTCTGGTGGGCAGGGCCATGCTCAGTAAACATTTAATCCAATTTTATGCTAATAAGTGGTGCTGTGTTCACTCCTCATAGGTTGGCCTAAGTCCAAACTATGTTAGGGGTAATGGCAACCTCCTCCAAAAGGACTTATGCCAGCATATGCCTCCCAGGGCTGCTGCTGCCAGTGCCTCTGATTCCTTGAAAAGCCAATGTTAACACAGTCCTCCACTGGAGGCCCCCAAAGACTCACAGGCAGGTCTGGCTCAATCTTTTGTGGGGTCATTGCTACTTTCTCTTGGTTCTTGATGCACACGAGGTTGCGTTTGTGCCCTCCAAGAGTCTCTGATTCCCCAGTCCTGTGGAAGGTCTGCAATCAAATCCCACTGACTGTCAACGTCAGATTCCCTGAGGATTTTCAGTCCCTTTCGTGGATCCCCAGGTTGGGAAGTTTAGTGTAAGGCCCAGAACTTTTGCAACAGTGTAAGAACTTCTTTTGTCTAATTGTTCTTCAGCTTGTGGATCACCCACCTGGGGGACATATGGAGACCTACTGGGGGCATAATGGAGACCTCCTGCAAGAGGGCTTATGCCACATGCCATGCTTCCCAGCACTGCTGTTGTCCTGTCCCTGTAGTAGGCACTTCTGACCCATGTCTCCACAGGAGACTCTCAAATACTTAAAGGCAAAACTGGCTCAGTCTTTTGTGTGAGTCATGGCTTCTTTCCCTGCATCCTGGTGTGCACAAGATTCTGTTTGTGCCCCCAAGAGTTTCTGTTCGGTATGAGATTTGATTTTAAACTGATTGTACCCCTCCTCCTGCCTTGTTGTGGCTTTGTGGCCCCATGGACTGTAGCACACCAGGCTTCCCTGTCTTTCACCGTCTTCTGGAGCTTGCTCAAACTCATGTCCACTGAGTCAGTGATGCCATCCAGCCATCTCACCCTCTGTTGTCCCCTTCTCCTACTGCCTTCAATGTTTCTCAGCAACAAAGCCTTTTCTAATGAGTCAGCTCTTTGTATCAGGTTAAAATCAAAGAAACAGATCTAATATGGAGTCATAATTGACTCTCCCTTGTTACACTGCCAGACTGACAGGAAACCACACATTTCAAATGGTAAGTGTCCTTCTTGTTGTTGTTGTTCAGTTGCTCAGTCATGTCCAACACTTTGTGACTCCATGGACTACAGCTTGCCAGGCTTTATAGTCATTCATTATCTCCCAGATCAGATCAGATCAGATCAGTCGTTCAGTCGTGTCTGACTCTTTGCGACCCCATGAATTGCAGCATGCCAGGCCTCCCCATCCATCACCAACTCCCAGAGTTCACCCAGACTCATGATCATCGAGCCAGTGATGCCATTCAGCCATCTCATCCTCTGTCGTCCCCTTCTCCTCTTGCCCCCAATCCCTCCCAGCATCAGAGTCTTTTCCAATGAGTCAACTCTTCGCATGAGGTGGCCAAAGTACTGGAGTTTCAGCTTTAACATCATTCCTTCCAAAGAAATACCAGGGCTGATCTCCATCAGAATGGACTGGTTGGATCTCCTTGCAGTCCAAGGGACTCTCAAGAGTCTTCTCCAACACCACAGTTCAAAAGCATCAATTCTTCGGTGCTCAGCCTTCTTCACAGTCCAACTATCACATTCATACATGACCACAGAAAAAGAACATAGCCTTGACTAGAAGAACGTTTGTTGGCAAAGTAATCTCTGCTTTTGAATATGCTATCTAGGTTGGTCACAACTTTTCTTCCAAGGAGTAAGCGTCTTTTAATTTCATGGCTGCAGTCACCATCTGTAGTGATTCCTGTACATTGACTCAATGATGCCATCCAACCATTTCATCTACAGGTGCTCCCTTCTCCTCCTGCCTTCAGTCGTTCCAGCATCAGGGTCTTTTCCAGTGAGTTAGCTCTTCACATCAGGTGGCCAAAGGATTAGAACTTTAGCTTCAATACTGGTCCTTCCAATGAATACTCAGGATTGATTTCCTTTAGAATTGATGAGTTACATCTTCTTGCTGTCTATGGGACTCTCTTTTTTTTTTAATTTAAATTTATTTATTTTAATTGGAGGCTAATTACTTAAGCATCTTCTTCAGCACCATAGTTTGAAAACATCAGTTCTTCAGTACTTAACCTTCTTTATAGTCCAACTCTCACATCTGTACTTGACTACTGGGAAAACCATAGCTTTGACTATACAGATATTTGTTGGCAAAGTGATGCCTCTGCTTTCTAATACTCTGTCTAGGTTTGTCATAGCTTTTTCTTCCAAAACGCAAGTGTATTTTAATTTCATGGCTACAGTCACCATCTGCAGTGATTTTGGAGTCCAAGAAAATAAAGTCTGTCACTCTTTTCATTCCCACCCCCCCCCAGCCCCCACCGCACCCCCACCCCCATCTATTTGCCATGAAGTGATGGACTGGATGCCATGATCTTAATTTTTTGAATGTTGAGTTTTAAGCCAGCTTTTTCACTCTGCTCTTTCACCTTCATCAAGAGGCTCTTTAGTTCCACTTCACTTTCTGCCATTAGGGTGGTGCTATTTGCATATCTGAAGTTATCAATATTTCTCCCAGGAATCTTGAATCTAGCTTAAGCATCATCCAGCCCAGCTTTTTCCATGATATACTCTGCATAGAAGTTAAATAAACAGGGTGATAATATACAGCCTTTATATACTCTTTTCCTGATCTGGAACTGGTCCATTGTTCCATGTCTGGTTTTAACTCTTTCTTCCCATCTCTTTAGGAATCTTAAACAGTTTGTTGTGATCCACAGTCAAAGACTATAGCATTGTCCATAAAGCAGTGAAAGATGCTCAGTTATGTCTGGCTCTTTGTGAACCCATGGACTGTGGCCTGCCATGCTACTCTGCATGGCAGAGTTCCCCAGGCAAGAATACTGGAGAGGGTAGTCTTTCCCTTCTCCAGGGGATCTTCCCAACTCAGGAATCAAACCCAGGTCTCCCACATTTCAGGCGTATTCTTTACCTACTAAGCCACCATAGAAGCCCATCAATAAAGCAGAAGTAGATGTTTTTCTGGTATTCTCTTGCTTTTTCTATGAACCAACAGATGTTGGAAGTTTGGTCTCTCCCTTTTATAAATCCAGCTTGTACATCTGGAAGTTATTGGTTCATGTACAATTGTCCTAGAAAGAAAAAAAAAAAAAAAAAAAAGGATGGGGAAAGGCAGGAATCTGTGAGTTCAAATGTTTCCTGTTGCTCATTATGTTTCATTAAAAAAGAAATCCCAATATGCTCTGACCATAAGATACTTCTGATCTAAGGTAAATATGGACAAAAATCCCTCTTCTCCTAGGGAAAATAGAGCTGGGATAAAAATCAGGAGTATAATCCCAAACTCCTCCTTCCCCAGTGAATAATCTACCTTATTATTTGTATGCCTTCATAAACAGCTTGACAAGGAAACTCTGGGCAGCAGGACCTCACCTGTCTGTCTCCTCTCCTTCTGAGAGCCTATTCTGGCTTAAATAAACCCTCAGTATGTTTCATCTCTGAATTATTTCACAATGAAGCAAGAACCTGAAAAGTCACCAAAATCAGTAGCCCACAAATTATATTTGGCTCAAAAATATATTTGATTTGACAGGAAAACTTGTTTTGTTTTTAATCAACTCAATTATAAATATTAAAAATTTTTGAAATTCACAGGAAAAATTAAATTCCCTGCTTCACCTTGACAATTCAGATAACCTGAAAAATTGTTTCTGTGATTATATATCACAACAGCCAATTGTAGCTCCTGGATTCTACTCCATTCAGACATACCTGTTACAGTTCCAGCCTTTTCCTATTGAATCTTTGATATTCATGAATGTATTAGTGGAAGTTTAGATCGCATGCTGACAGAGATGAAAATTTAAAGGATTTACTAGGAACATGGAGGAATTCTGCTATTTTTGTGGATTTTAGTAAACTTTACTTTAGCATATTTACAAGGTAAAAGTGCATCATGGAACAAGAGATCAAATTGCCAACATTCATTGGGTCGTAAAAACAGCAAGAGAATTCCAGAAAGAAAAAAAAAAATCTACTTCTGCTTCATTGACTACACTAAAGCCTTTGACTGTGTGGATCACAACAAAGAGTAGAAAATTCTTCAAGTGATGGGAATACCAGACCACCTTACCTGCCTCCTAAGAAATCTATATGCAGGTCAAGAACTGAGAGAACTGGAACAATGAACTGGTTCAAAATTGGGAAAGTAGTACATCAAGGCTGTATATTGTCACCTTGCTTATTTAACTTATACGCAGAGTGTGTCATGTGAAATGCCAGACTGGATGAAACACAAGTTGAAATCAAGATTGCTGACAGAGATATCAATAACCTCAGATATGCAGACGTGGAGAAAGTGAAGGGGAACTAAAGAGCCTCTTGATGAAGTTGAAAGAGGAGATTGGAAAAGCTGGCTTAAAACTCAACATTTTAAAAACTAAGATCATGACATCCAGTTCTATCACTTCATGGCAAATAGATGGGGAAACATGAAAACAGTGAAAGGCTTTATTTTGGGGGGCTCCAAAATCACTGCAGATGGTGAGTGTAGCCATGAAATTAAAAGACAGCTGTTCCTTGAAAGAAAAGCTATGACAAAACTAAACAACATATTAAAAACCAGACATTACTTTGCCAACACATGTCTAGTCAAAGCTATTGTTTTCTCAGAAACCATTTATGGATGTGAGAGTTGGACCATAAAGAAAGCTGAGTGCCAAAGAATTTATGCTTTTGAACTGTGGTGTTAGAAAGATTCTTGAGAGTCCCTTGAACAGCAAGGAAATCAAACCAGTCAATCTTAAAGGAAATCAGTCATGAATATTCATTGGAAGAATTGATGTTGAAGTTGAAGCTACAGTGCTTCTGCTACCTGATGCGCAGAACTGACTCATTAGAAAAGACCCTGATGTTGAGACAGTTTGAAGGCAGGAGGAGAAGGGGATGACTGGATAAGAGATGGTTTGATGGCATCACTGGTTTGATGGACATAAGTTTAAGCAAGCTCCAGGAATTGGTGATGGACAGCGAAGCCTGGCATGCTACAGTGTATGGGGTCTCAGAGAGTTGGACATGACTGAGTAACTAAACTGAACTGAACTGAACATCATGGTATTTTGTTAGTCTGTTAAATCTAGAGCCAACATACATGACTTCTGTGTATCCAAACTTCACCAAGCTAATAGTGAACACTCAAATTCAGGAAGACAGAAGGATATTAAGAGGTACATGGGCACCTGGAAGAATTTTCTGAAGTAGAAGAAACTTGAATTCTTCTCTCCACTAAAATATTTCCTCTTGCACCACTTGCCTTAGAACATTTTTTAGGGGAGTAAAATTTGTTACCAAAAATATCTCTTTGGTATGTGAGTTATTTATATCTTAAAAGTGTCAAATCTCCAAAGACTTGGGAAGAAATTTGACTTTGCCTCTAACTACCTAAAAAAAATTTTACATAGAGAGCCTGTTGTCAGAATAGAGTTCTCACCAGAAATACATGCAAAGTATATGAACTAGACGTTTTTGGGAAAATTCAGCAGGGTGTAAAGATCAGAGTCCACTCTGTGTCCCATGGTCTCTGAGTGGACCAGGAAACATGTTTACCAAATCTTGGCTTTCCCAACTCCATATGAATTGTCTTCTTCCCCTTTGAACTCCCAAAACCCTATTCCCAAAATCATCTTTTGTCTTCAGGTAAAGATCATATTTAAGGTAAGAGTTTCAACCATTTTGGTAAGTTATCTCATTTTCCTGGATCTCTTCCATGTGTATATGCTATGAAAATTTAAATAACTTTTTTCTCCTGTTAATTTTTCTCATGCCAATTTATTATAATAGCTAAAAGGACCTATGTGTAAAAAGAAAAATTTCTTCTTCCCAGGCATTAGCAATATGCTTGCATGCCTTCCACCCTATCTATGCTAAAACATCATCCATTAGGCTTCAGCTTTGGGGAGATTAGATTAGTTCTGCATTTCCATCTCAGTTTATTATTTCTAAGCAAAGGCCATAGAGATATCCAAGCAATTAAACCTCCAGAAAGTTTAGAGACATGCTTCCAAGAAAGTAAAAATCACAGACAACATTCAAATTCAAAGTTTGTTACCTGCTTGAACAACAATAGCAATGAAATGTCTGATTTTAATTGCTAGTTTATTTTATGTGCAGAAATTTAAAACATAATTTGCTTATTATTCTATGGAAATTTAATTTCAGAGAAATTCTTACCCTGTTACAAGGCATCTTATATGTATACAACCATATGCGGCCTCAAAATTTTCTGAAGCCTATGTTGCCGGTCAACTCCTATCTGGAAGAATTAGATTTGTCTACACTGATGGACAGAGAATTTGCTATTAATATGTGACCAGTGAAGCAAATCATTGCTTTTTTCCAACTTCAGAGTAAGTCTTAAGGAGTGACATAAATTAGTGACAATTATATATACTATTTCTATATTTTTCAAACTAGGTTATGTTTAGACACAGACATCCTAGGAATATCAGTGATTTCACCAAACAAAGCTCATTTCTCACTCAAATAAAGCCCACAGCAGATCTGAACAAAGATTCCAGTTGATAGCTCAACCTCTCACCTCTATATTGATGTACACAATCACAACCACTGTGGACTGAGAATGTATCCTTGGTTAGAAAACACTATTGTCCTGAACTTGCATACATGACTTTGTCAACTGAAAAAAAAAAAAAAAAATCCACAATCTACAGAGCCTGGGGGAGTGTTTTGAAGAGGTAAGAAGGAGCCAGCATATATAGAAGTTTTGTAAAAAGGACAAGGTTATTAGAATATCAAAAGATTACTATTAATTAAAGAAAACCAAATATCTCAAGTTAATTATGTTAGCAGTTTTCTATGTATGGAAAGACGCAAGACTCTGGGATCACTGAAATCATTACTTTGATGTGCACCTTATCTATTTAGGACCAATATCCTCTTCTTTTCCATCCAGAGTCTCCTTGGGATGCGTTGCTGGGGACAGCTGCAATGGCTGATGGCTTGATGGTGGGCATCCTGTTTGTTTATATTGAGTTCCCTCAGGGGTCACCATTAGGCTGATTATAGTAGCTTATGTCTTGATGGCTGAAACATCTTGTTTACTGAAATGACATGTGATATTCTTAGTCCACAATTTCACATTGCAATTCATTGGCAAAGCAATTCACATCCTCATGCCTACCTTTAAAGAAGACAATGAAGTGTAATCCCATTTTTATGCCAAAAAGGAGAATATGTGCCTTGGTGAAGAGCAATGACTGACACTATTTCCTTTTCTTATTTCTAAACAGATGTTTTCATTGTTGTTTAACTTGTTTCTCTCTAAGCCATGAATATTTTGCTTTTATAACAGAACGATCAGTTTGGTGGATTATATAATTGGGGGGTAAAGGCTAAATCAGAATTTATATTCAAATCTAAATAGTTGAATATAAGTAGCACCCTGAGATCCTAAGATTTAGAACTCAATTTTGTGGGGTAAAGGAGGGTTGCTCAAGAGGGACATGAAATCAGTTCAGTTCAGTCGCTCAGTCATGTCCGACTCTTTGCAACCCCATGAATTGCAGCTCGCCAGGACTCCCTGTTCATCACCAACTCCTGGAGTTCACTCAAACTCACATCCATCGAGTCAGTGATGCCATCCAGCCATCTCATCCTCTGTTGTCCCCTTCTCCTCCTGCCCCCAATCCCTCTCAGCATCAGGGTCTTTTCCAAAGAGTCAACTCTTCACATGAGGTGGCCAAAGTACTGGAGTTTCAGCTTTAGCATCATTCCCTCCAAAGAACACCCAGGATTTGTCTCCTTTAGAATGGACTGGTTGAATCTCCTTGCAGTCCAAGGGACTCTCAAGAGTCTTCTCCAATACCACAGTTCAAAAGCATCAATTCTTCAGTGCTTAGCTTTCTTCACAGTCCAAATCTCACACCCATACATGACTACTGGAAAAATCATAGCCTTGACTAGATGGACCTTTGTTGGCAAAGTAATGTCTCTGCTTTTGAATATGCAATCTGGGTTGGACATAACTTTCCTTCCAAGGAGTAAGCGTCTTTTAACTTCATGACTGCAATCACCATCTGCAGTGATTTTGGAGCCCCCCAAAATAAATTCTGACACTGTTTCCACTATTTCCCCATCTATTTCCCATGAAGTGATGGGACCAGATGCCATGATCTTCGTTTTCTGAATGTTGAGTTTTAAGCCAACTTTTTCACTCTCCTCTTTCACTCTCATCAAGAGGCTTTTTAGTTCCTCTTCACTTTCTGCCATAAGGGTGGTGTCATCTGCATATCTGAGGTTACTGATATTTCTCCCGGCAATCTTGATTCCAGCTTGTGCTCCTTCCAGCCCAGCATTTCTCATGATGTACTCTGCATATAAGTTAAATAAGCAGGGTGACAATATACAGCCTTGACGTACTCCTTTTCCTATTTGGCACCAGTCTGTTGTTCCATGTCCAGTTCTAACTGTTGCTTCTTGACCTGCATATAGGTTTCTCAAGAGGCAGGACAGGTGGTTTGGTATTCCTATCTCTTGAAGAATTTTCCACAGTTTATTGTGATCCACACAGTCAAAGGCTTTGGCATAGTCAATAAAGCAGAAATAGATGTTTTTCTGGAACTCTCTCCAGCACCCTAAGATCCTAAGATTAAGAACTCTATTTTGTGGGGTAAAGGAGGGTTTCTCAAGAGGGAGATGCTATATGTATATATAATTATTACTGGTTTGCATGCTCCAAAATCACTGTAGATGGTGATTGCAACCATAAAATTAAAAAACACTTACTCCTTGGAAGGAAAGTTATGACCAACCTCGATAGCATCTTAAAAAGCAGAGACATTACTTTGCCAACAAAGGTCTGTCTAGTCCAGGCTATGGTTTTTCAAAGTGGTCATTTTTGGATGTGAAAGTTGGACTGTGAAGAAAGCTAAGCGCCAAAGAATTGGTGCTTTTGAACTGTGGTGTTGGAGAAGACTCTTGAGAATCCCTTGGACTGCAAGGAGATCCAACCAGTCCATTCTGAAGGAGATCAGTCCTGGGTGTTCATTGGAAGGACTGATGTTGAAGCCGAAACTCCAGTACTTTGGCCACCTCGTGCGAAGAGTTGACTCACTGGAAAAGACTTTGATGCTGGGAGGGATTCGCAGCAGGAGAAGAAGGGGATGACAGAGGATGAGATGGCTGGATGGCATCACCATCTTGATGGATATGAGTTTGGGTAAACTCCGGGAGTTGGTGATGGACAGGGAGGTCTGGTGTGCTGCGATTCATGGGGTTGCAAAGAGTCGGACACAACTGAGCAACTAAACTGAACTGAACTGAATGATGGTAAAAAACACAATATTTTTAAGCAATTCCCCCAGAATTAAAAAAAAAAAAAAGACTCCAACTTTGAAAACTTGCAATAACTTTGGTTCTTACCTTTGAATAGTTTTTGGTTTTATGTCTCATGGTAGTATTATTTTAGATGTATGAATTCATAGAATTGCATGCATGTGCAGAGAGGTATGTATGTGAATGCTAAGAGAAGGGGTGAAATAGAAAAGAGACAAACACACACTTTTTTTACTCACTTTTTTTTGTGTGTGTGTATGTAACATCTTTCCTTGTAATCAGGGAAGAAAGGGAAAGCAATTGCAATAAGCCACCTAAACAGACTATAGTTATGTATATATTATAAGATTGTCTTCAACAATCAGAGGACACTATTCTTCTGACAATTTTTATGCAAGTTTTTCAGATTAAATCCAAAAGGAGCTATTAAATTACCTTTCTCCTAACTGATGTGTAAGCTTTTTCCAAAAAAAAGAAACCTTCTGTTATGCTGAGGTTACTGGTGCCCCTCAATCAGGCATGTGAATAATATTCAAATAGGAGAAAATGTGATGACTACATCAATGGAAGCTGAACTAAGAAGCCTGAGAAGGAAAAGGGTAAATAGAGGAAGACAGTCTAAAGTCCTAGACTCAGTTATACATTTTTGGGGTCCAGGTATGTGCATGTGTGTGTTCTAAGTCACTTCAGTCGTGTCCAACTCTTTGTGACCTTATGGACTGTAGTCCCCCAGAATCTTCTGTCCATGGGATTCTCCAGGCAAGAATATGAAATGGGTTGTCATGTCCTCTTCCAGGGGTTCTTCCAGACCCAGTGATTGAACCCATGTCCCCTGCACTGCAGGTAGATTCTTTACCACTAGTAATTAGGGAAACCCGGAGTTCAGTCATATTTGAGGAACAACCCCAAAATGTGTCTCAATGGCATAATAATTATTTTTAATTCAATTTATGTATGCAATGGCCATTGGGTGTTAGTTCTAGAAGGTCTTGTATCTCTTCATAGAACTGTTCAACTTCAGCTTCTTAAGCATAACTGGTCGGAGCATAGACTTGGATTACCATGATAGTGAGTGGTTTGCCTTGGAAATGAACAGAGATCATTCTGACAATTTTGAGATTGCGTCCAAGTACTGCATTTCAGACTCTTTTGTTGACAATGAAGGCTACTCCATTTCTTTTAAGGGATTCTTGCCCACAGTAGTAGACATAATGGTCATCTGAGTTAAATTCACCCATTCCAGTCCATCTTAGCTCAGTGACTCCTAAAATGTGGACGTTCACTCTTGCCATCTCCTGTTTGACCACTTCCAATTTGCCTTGATTCATGGATCTAACATTCCAGATTCCTATGCAATATTGCTCTTTACAGCATCGGCCTTTGCTTTTATCACTGTGGTGTTGGAGAAGACTCTTGAGAGTTCCTTGGATTTCAAGAAGATTCACCCAGTCCATCCTAAAGGAAATCAGTCCTGAATATTAATTGGAAGGACTGATGCTGAAGCTGAAACTCCACTACTTTGGCCACCTGATGTGAAGGACTGACTCATTTGAAAAGACCCTGATGCTGGGAAAGATTGAAGGTGAGATGAGAAGGGAACAACAGAGGATGAGATGGTTGGATGGCATCACCGACTCAATTGACATGAGTTTGAGTAAACTGTAGGAGTTGGTGATGGACAGGGAGGCCTGGCATGCTGCAGTCCATGGGGTCGCAAAGAGTCAGACAGACAGCGACTGAACTGAATTGAATGGCCATTGCAAGAAGGACACTCTTGATTTTCTTTCCTGTCTCCCTGAAAGTGGGGCGGGGGGAGACTCCTTGTAAAAGGTGAACTCCCTGCATCTGAAGGTAGAAGGAAATTTCATCACAAAAAAATAAGGAACTTAGTCCCAAGAAGCCTATATAAACAAATTTTGTTACACCATACCAAGCCCAAGCTCTGTTTAGATTCTTCTCTAATTGCCCCTCCAAACCTAAATTTCTTTGGCCTGTCAATTCTTCACAAATATATCACTTCTTTATCTAAAAACTATAAAAAAGTATCTGCTTTTGCCAGATCTTAGGTCTCATTTCTATGGGACCTGAGTGTGTATGAATTAAAATTTGTTTCTCTTTCTCCTGTTAATCTTTTATGTTAATTTCAATATTAATCTAGCCACAAAAACATAAAAATGATAGAGGAAAAAATGTCCCCCTGCTCAACAATCTAAACTATATCTACCTCTGAAATAATCAAAAATGCATATAGTACAATCTCAAAATGCTTAAATTTGGGGGAGACACCCTTAATAACCCCACAAGGCCATAATAACCCACACCCTTAATAACCCCACAATTCCATGCAATTGGAATTAAGGGGTTTTACTGACAGAGTGTAGACAACAGTGCTGTTATCATGCATGGCTGTGATCTGCTAAATATTTTTAACATTGCTTTACATCAAAAAACACAGCAGATTAAATAAAAGAGGACATTTTAACTCTATTTGGAAGACAACAAAATTACTGAAAGAAAAAAGGTATGCAGTAATATGCAGTAATGTCACTCTTCCTATTCAAGGAGGGAACAACCACAATAATAGCCACTATAAAAATAATTTTATACTTTAGAATAAAGTAAACCTAAAAATAAAAAGCATGCACAAACATGACAAATATGAAGGCCATGAAACCAATAATTTTGTATGGAGCCCAAAAGAAATGTAACAGAAGCAAGAGTCAAAATGTCAAAAAAAAAAAAAAAAAAGATGTATTACTCACTACTTGAAAAAACTAATTTTAAAATTGAATTAACTACTGACACATTTCAAAATAAAAACCAACTTAAAAATTAATTGAATTTTAGTTTATAATATTGAGTTTATAATAATTTGCATTCTTATACAGGCATTTAAATCTGAAAAATAAGATTTCTGTTAAAAAAGAACTTAAAACTACACAAATAGTGTGCAGTTTCACAAAATATCTCTATGCAATAGGTGACAGGCTTATGAAAAAGGTTTTACTTACTAACAACGCTGGTTACCATATTTATCACTGAATTAGAAAAGTGTATCTACTTACTAGTTATCTTTGCAAAACTATACAAATACATATGACTGAGGATATGTGCAGAATGTAATTATTAAACAAAAAACAAAAAACTATGGAGTGCCTCTACGTATTTTGCCAACTGAATCTTAATAATGCTGTTGGTTCATATGACTAAATCAGATAATTGAGGGTGGTAAGCAGAGTGAAGCTGTTGTCATACTGGCTAACATAACACACCTAGAGTACCTGGTCAGTAAAATGAGTTTCTCAATCATCATGAAGTTTGAGAGAAGTTCTCTAGTTAGAAGTAATTTTTTTTTTCAAAAAGGCTTAAGTCACAGAAGATGCAGCAGCCTATCAGCAAGGGAAAGATTAAGTGCAGTGTGAAAACATACAGAGCATGGCTAAAATACATTTATATCCATAATACAGAGGAAGTTGTATGAAATCTATTTGCCAGACATCATTTTTTTTATTTTTTTTATTTTTGTCCACTGAGCTTCCCTGGTGGCTCAGATGATAAAGAATCCACCTGGGAGTACAGTCCTAAGATGGTGGAAGAATAGGATGGGGAGACCACTTTCTCCCTCACAAATTCATCAAAAGATCATTTGAACACTGAGCAAATTCCACAAAACAACTTCTGAACGCTGGCAGAGGACACCAGGCACCCAGAATGGCAGCCCATTGTCTTTGAAATGAGGTAGGACAAAATATAAATGATAAAAAGAAAGATAAAAGAGTTAGGGATGAAGACCCATTCCTGGTAGGGAGTCGTGAAAGAGGAGAAGTTTTCAAACACCAGGAAACCCTCTCACCCTGCAGGTCTGTGGGGAGTTTTCGAATCTCAAATGGCAACATAACCGGGAGGAAAAAATAAATAAATAAAACCCACAGATTACGTGCCTAACCTCAACTCCCAGTGAAGTAGCCCAGATGCTCACATCGACCACCAGCAAGTGACAGCTGAACAGGGAGGCAGGGGCTGAACAGGGAGGCGTGGGCTACATTGCTTAGGGTAAAGACTGGACCTGAATGCCTTGAGGACAATCTGAGGGAGCTAACATGAGATAGCAACCCAAACTGTGGGATAGCCAGAGAGAAGAAAAGAAAGAAAGGAAAAGAGAAAGTGAGAACTTTCCCATGAAAAGCTCTAACCTAAAGCATGACCGGGCCTGCTCACAAAGCAGAGGACTGAGCAAATACTAGAGGAGAGCTAGCCAGCTGCAGATCAGCCCATCCACCATTGAAGGCAGAGAGGCAGGTGGGCGACAGCCAGAGCCAGAGGGAGAGGGGCTATATAGGCCCCAGAGATGGCATCCTCCACCAAACTGTGAGCAGGCCTCCAGTTGCTAACAAAGTCTTCCTTGGCTCCTGGACAGCTGACATCTGCCAGGAGGGTCATAGCCAGAGAACAGCTTCCCAGAGGAGACACATGGCACATCTGAGATGGCACTCCCGCTTTGCACACAGGAAACTAAGCTGCTGGGACCAGGGAGGTGATAAGACACATCTCCCCACGTGGGGAGAGTGCACTCACCAAGCACCTGGTCGCCTGAGCTGCTCAAATCTGGGATGGCACAAAAGGCAGGCCCAATTGAGTCTGTGCCTTTGTGGAGTACCTGGGAACCTTAGCAGCTTAGACCTGGGAAGTGCACGCAACCCAGGGCCTGCTTTAAACACTTTCCCTGAAGAGCAACCTGGAACATGAGCAGTGTAGACCAGGAAAGCACAGATGCTGTGAGCGGGGGCAAACCCAGTGTGGCCCAGACACTGCAAGCACTCCTCACACACGTCAGTGATATTTGTTTACACTGTCCTTCCCTCCCCACAGCACAAGTGAGCAAGTGAGCCTAGATAAGTGACCACCTCTGCCCCCTTGTGTCAGAGCGGAAATTAGACACTGAAGAGACTTGCAAACAGAAGAAGCCAAAATAAACAGAGGGAACCGCTTTGGAAGTGACAGGTGCAACAGATTAAAACCCTGTAGTTAGCACCAACTACATTGAAAGGAGCCTATAGACCTCGAGAAGAAGTATAAGCTGGAACAAGGAACTATCTGAACCTGAACTGACCCCACACTGCCTGCAACACCTCCAAAGAAATTCCTAGATATATTTCACTATTATTATTTTTTAAATTGAATATTTTAAGTCCTTTATTACTCCTTTAATTTTCATTTTTTAACCTACTATTACCTTGCCAAAAAGATAACCTATTTTTAAAGCAAATTTCATATATATTTTTTAATAATTTTTGTGATTTTTTTTAATATTGTATTTTTGAGAGTTTAACCTCTACTCTAGATTTTTAATCTTTGCTTTTTGGTATTTGTTATCAATTTTATACCTTTAAGAATCCAATATTCAGCATCCATATTTTACTTAGGAGTGTGATTACTGGCTTGACTGCCCTCTCCCCCTTTTGACTCTCCTTTTTATCCCCCAGGTCACCTCTATCTCCTCCCTCCCCCTTCTCTTCATACCCAACTCTATGAATCTATTTGGGTACTCCAGGCTGTGGAGAACACTTAGGGAACTGACTACTGGCTAGATATGTCTTGCTCCTTTTGATTCCCCCTCTTCTCCTCCTGGTCACCTCTATCTTCCTCCTTCCTCTTCTCTTCTCCATGTAACTCTGCGAACCTCTCTGAATGTCCCTCACTGTGCCGAATCTTTTCTCCATTAACCTAGATGTTTTATCATTGGTGCAATACAGAGGGAGAAGTCTTGGGGCTACTATAGTAATAAGACTGAAAACCAGAAGCTGGAGGCTTAAATACAAAATTTGAGAACACCAGAAAACTCCTGACTCCAGGGAACATTAATTGACAAGAGCTCATCCAAAAGCCTCCATACCTACACTAAAACCAAGCTCCACCCAAGACCCAACAAACTCCAGAGCAAGACATACCATGCTAATTCTCCAGCAATGCAGGAACATAGCCCTGAGCATTAATACATAGGTTGCCCAAAATCACACCAAACGCATAGACACCTCAAAACTCACTAGACACTTCATTGCACTCCAGAGAGAAGAGATCCAGCTCCACCCACCAGAACACCAAAGCAAGCTTCCCTAATCAGGAAACCTTGATAAACCACTCATCCAATCCCACCCACAGGGAGCAACCTCCACAATAAATAGGAACCACAAATTTCCAGCATACAGAAAGGCCACCCCAAACACAGCAATCTAAACAAGATGAAAAGGCAGAGAAATATTCAGCAGGTAAAGGAACATTATAAGTTCCCACCAAACCAAACAAAAGAGGAAGAGATAGGGAGTCTACCTGGAAAAAAAAAAAAAAAAGTCAGAATAATGATAGTAAAAATGATCCAAAATCTTGAAAACAAAATGCAGTTACACATAAATAGTCTGGAGACAAGGATTGAGAAGATGAAAGAAATGTTTAACAAGGATTGAGAAGAAAAAAAAAAGTCATGATGTATGGCAAAACCAATACAATATTTTAAAGTAATTAACCTCCAATTAAAATAAATAATTTGTATTAAAAAAATAAAAAATAAAAATTTTAAAAGTCAATAAATAATGAGAAATGCAATAACTGAGATCAAAAGCACTCTGGAGAGAACCAACAGTACAATAACTGAGGCAGAAGATAGGATAAGTGAGGTGAAGATAGAATTGTGGGAAAAAAAAAAAAAGATAGAATTGTGGAAATAAATGAAGCAGAGAGGGAAAGAGAAAAAAAAATAATTAAAAGAAATGAGGACAACCTCAGAGATCATGAAAAGAGACAAACAAGGAAACTACATAATTATCAAAGAGTTAATCCAAGAAGAAGATATAACAATTATAAATATATATGCACCCAACATAGGAGCACCACAATATGTAAGACAAATGTTAACAGGTCTGAAAGGGGAAATCAACAGTAACACAGTAATAGTGGGACTTTAATACCCAACTAATACCTATGGATAGATCAACTAAACTGAAAATTAGCAAGGAAACACAAATTTTAAATGATACAATGGACCAGTTAGACCTAATTGATGTCTATAGGACATTTCACCCCAAAACAATGAATTTCACCTTTTTCTCAAGTGCACATGGAACATTCTCCAGGATAGATCACATCCTGGGCCATAAATCTAGCCTTGGTAAATTCAAAAAAATTGAAATCATTCCAAGCATCTTTTCTGATCACAATGCGGTAAGATTAGATATCAACAACAGGAAAAAAAAAAAAAAAAAATTAAAAATACAAACATATGGAGGTTAAACAACACGTTTCTGAATCTGACAAATCATAGAAAAAATTAAAAAAATCAAAATATGCATAGAAATGAATGCAAATGAAAACATAACAACCCAAAACCTTTGGGACTCAGTAAAAGCAGTGCTAAGGGGAAGGTTCATAGCAATACAAGCTTACCTCAAGAAACAAGAGAAAATTCAAATAAATAACCTAACTCTACACCTAAAGCAACTAGAAAAGGAAGAAATGAAGAACCCCAGGGTTAGTAGAAGGAAGGAAATCATAAAAATTAAGGCAGAAATAAATGAAAAAGAAACAAAGGAGACCATAGCAAAAATTAACAAAGCTAAAAGCTGGTTCTTTGAGAAGATAAACAAAATAGGCAAACCATTAACCAGAGTCATCAAGCAAAAAAAGAGAGAAGAATCAAATCAACAAGATTAGAAATGAAAATGGAGAAATCACAACAGACAACACAGAAATACAAAGGATCATATGAGACTACTATCAGCAACTATATGCCAATAAAATGGACAACTTGGAGGAAATGGAAAAATGCTTAGAAAAGTATAACTTTCCAAAACTGATCCAGGAAGAAATAGAAAATCTTAACAGACCCATCACAAGCATGGAAATTTAAACTGTAATCAGAAATCTTCCAGCAAACAAAAGCCCAGGACCAGATGGCTTCACAGCTGAATGCTATCAAAAATTTGAAGAGCTAACACCTATCCTACTCAAACTCTTCCAGTAAATTGCAGAGAAAGGTAAACTTCCAAACTCATTCTATGAGGTCATCATCACCCTAATACCAAACCCAGACAAAGATGCCACAAAAAAAGAAAACTACAGGCCAATATCACTGATGAAAATAGATGCAAACATCCTTAACAAAATTCTAGCAAATAGAATCCAACAACATATTAAAAAGAGCATACATCATGACCAAGTGGGCTTTATCCCAGGGATGCAAGGATTCTTCAATATTCACAAATCAATCAATATGATACACCACATTAACAAATTTAAAAATAAAAACCATATGATTATCTCAATAGATACAGAGAAAGCCTTTGACAAAAGTCAATATCCATTTATGATAAAAACCCTCCAGAAAACAGGAATAGAAAGAACATACATCAACATAATAAAAGCCATATATGATAACCCACAGCAAATGTTATCCTCAATGGTGAAAAATTGTAAGCATTTCTTCTAAAGTCAGGAACAAGATGAGGGTGCCCATTCACCACTACTGTTCAACGTAGTTTGGAAGTTTTAGCCATAGCAATCAGAGAAGAAAAATAAGTAAAAGGAATCTAGATCCAAAAAGAAAAGTAAAACTCTCACTGTTTGCAGATGACATGATCATCTACATAGGAAACCCTAAAGAATCCACCAGAAAATTACTAGAGCTAATCAATGAATATAGTAAAGTTGCAGGATATAAAATTAACACACAGAAATCCCTGCATTCCTATACACCAACAATGAGAAAACATAAAGAAAAATTAGGGAAACAATTCCATTCACCATTGAAATGAAAAGAATAAAATACTTAGGAATAAATCTACCTAAACAAACAAAAGACCTATATATAAAAAACTATAAAACACTGCTGAAAGAAATCAAAGATGACACAAACAGATGAAAAAATACACCATGTTCATGGATCAAAAAAATCAATATAGTGAAAATAAGTATACTACCAAAAGGGATCTATAGATTCAATGCAATCCCTATCAAGCTACCAATGGTTATTTTTCATAGAAACAAAACATATAATTTCACAATCTGTATGGAAATACAAAAAAAAAAAAAAAAAAAAAGCTTGAATAATCAAAGCAATTTTGAGAAAGAAGAATGGAACTAGAAGAATCAACCTGACTTCAGACTATACTCCAAAGCTACAGTCATCAAGACAGTATGGTACTGGCACAAAGACAGAAATATATATCAATGGAACAAAATAGAAAGCCCAAAGATAAATCCATGAATCTATGGACACCTTAACTTTGACAAAGGAGGCAAGAATATACGATGGAGAAAAGACAATCTCTTTAACAAATGGTGCAGAGAAAAGGAAGCCCCTAGTACAGCCACTATGGAGAACAGTGTGAAGATTCCTTAAAAAACTGGAAATAGAACTGCCATACAACCCAGAAATCCCACTGCTGGGCATACGTGCCGAGGAAACCAGAATTGAAAGAGACATGTGTACCCCAATGTTCATAGCATGCACTGTTTACAATAGCTAGGACATGGAAGCAACCTAGATGTCCATCAACAGATGAATGGATAAGAAAGCTGTGGTACACATACACAATGGAATATTACTCAGCTATTAAAAAGAACACATTTGAATCAGTTCTACTGAGGTGGATGAAAGTGGATCCTATTATACAGAGTGAAGTAAGTCAGAAAGAAAAACACCAATCCAGTATATTAACACATGCATATGGAATTTGGAAAGATGGTAACAATGACCCTATATGCAAGACAGCAAAAGAGACACAGATATAAGGAACAGACTTTTGGACTCTGTGGGATAAAGCGAGGGTGTGATGATTTGAGAGAATAACATTGAAACATGTATATTACCATATGTGAAATAGATCACCAGTCCAGGTTTGATGCATGAAACAGGGCACTCAAAGCTGGTGCACTTGGATGACCCTGAGGGATGCGATGGGGCAGGAGGTGAGAGGAGAGTTCAGAATGGGGGACACATGTACATCCATGGGGATTCATATCAGTGTATGGCAAAAGACACTACAATATTGTAAAGTAATTAGCCTCCAATTAAAATTAATTAATCTAAAAAAAAGAGAGAGAGGGAAACAATCTAGACTTTCTAATTCAAGATGGTGGACTAGAAGGAAGTGCACTTATCTCCACCTGTGAGAGCACCAAAATCACAACTAGCTGTTAAACAACCATCCAGAGGAAGATGCTGGTACTTACCAAAAAAAAAAAAAAGACCCCATGTAGAAAGACAAAGAAGAAGCCACAGTGAGACAATAGGTGGAGCACAGCCATGATAAAATAAAATCCCATACCCACTAGGTGGGTGATCCACAAGCAACCCCACATCAGATTTCCCAGCCTAGGGACCCAACAACAGTACTGGGGATCCCCAGGGAATCTGACCTTGAAGCCCAGCAGGATTTGATTACAAGACTTCCACAGACTGGGGGAAGCCGTGACTCTAGGCTTGGAGGGCACAAACAAAACCTTGCAAAACCAAGACTCAGAAGAAAGGAGCAGTGACTCCACAGGAAACTGAACCAAAACTACCTGCTAGTGTTGGAGGGTCTCCTATGGAGGTGTGGGTCAGCAGGGGCTCACTGCGGGGGTGGGGGGACTGGAAGCAGCTGTCTGAGAAGTTCCCTTTTAGTATAAACACTCTTGGAGGTCACCATTAACCAGACCATAGAGTTCGTAGATCCTAGGGCCAAAATACTACTAAGAAGGGAGCTCAAATCCACCCATCAGCAAATAATTGGATTAAAGCTTTCCTGAGCAAAGCCTAGACCAATACCAGACCACCTTACCTGCCTCCTAAGAAATATGTATGCAGGGAAAGAAGAAACAGTTAAAACCTGACAGGGAAAATGGACTGGTTCCAAATTTGGAAAGGAGTATGTCAAGGCTATATAGTGTCACCTTGCTTATTTAACTTATAGGCAGAGTCCATCATGGGAAATGCCGGGCTGGATGAAGCAAAAGCTGGAATCAAGACTGCAGGGGGAAATGTAAATAACCTCAGATAAGGTACCACCACCCTTATCGCAGAAAGTGAAGAGGAACTGAATAGCCTCTTAATGAAAGTGAAAGAGGATAGTGAAAAATCTGGCTTAAACTCAACATTCAGAAAACTAAGATCATGGCATCTGGTCCCATCACTTCATGGCAAATAGATGGGGAAACAATGAAAACAGTGAGAGGCTTTATTTTCTTAGGCTCCAAAATCACTGCAGATGGTGACTGAAGCCATGAAATTAAAAGATATTTGCTCTTTGGAAGAAGAGCTATGACAAACCTAGACAGCACACTGAAAAGAAAAGATGTTCCTTTGCTAACAAAGGTTCATCTAGTCAAATCTATGGCTTTTCCAGTAGTCATGTCTGGATATGAGAGTTGGACCATAAGGAAAGCTGAGCACCAAAGAATTGATGCTTTCGGACTGTGGTGTTGGAGAAGACTCTTGAGAATCCCTTGGACTGGGAGGAGATCCAACCAGTCCATCCTAAAGGAAATCAGTCCTGAATATTCATTGAAAGGACTGATGCTGAAGCTGAAGTTCCAATCCTTTGGCCACCTGATGTGAAGAACTGACTCACTGAAAAAGACTCTGATGCTGGGAAAGATTGAAGGCAGAAGGAGTAGGGGACAGCAGAGGATGAGACGGTTGGATGGTATCAACAACTCAATGAATATGAGTTTGAGAAAGCTCCTGGAATTGGTGATGGACAGGGAAGCTTGACATGCTGCAGTCCTGGGGTCACAAAGAGTTGGACATGACTGAGTGACTGAACTGAACTGAGCAAGGCCCTTCTCACCAGAGCAAAACCCAGTTTTTCCCATCACCATTTCCTCCTACTGGGAAGCTTACACAAGCCTCTAAACCTCTTCCATCAGAGGGAAGACCAAAGAAATAAGAACCACAGTCCCACAGGGACTAAAACAAAAGCACATTACAGAACTTAATCTGCATGAAAAATTAGAAATTTATGTCCCAGATGAAAGGAGAAGATAAAAACCAAGAAAAACAACTAAATGGAGTGGAGATAGGCAAGCTGCCAGAAAAAGAATTCAGAATAACGATAGTTAATATGATTCAGGATCTCACAAAAATAATGGAGGCAAAGATTGAGAAGATGTAAGAAATATTCCCCAAAGACCTACAAGAACTAAAGAACAGAGATGAATAATACACTAGAAGAAATCCATAGCAGAATACCTGAGGCTGATGCACGGGAAAATAACCTGGAGGACAAAACGTTGGAAATTACTGCCACAGAACAAAGAAAAAGAATGAAAAGAAATGAAGACAGACTAAAAGACCTTTGGGACAACATTAAATGCACCAACATTTGCATTATAGAGGTCCCAGAAGAAGAGGAAAGAAAGGACCCGAGAAAATATTTGAAGAGATAATAGCTGAAAACTTCTGTAACATGAGAAAAGTCATAATCAACCTGGCACAGAGTGTCCCAGGCAGGATAAACCAAGAGGGAACATACCAAGTCGCACAGTAATCAAATAGACAAAAATTAAAGACTGAGATAAAATATTAAAGGCAGCAGAGAAAAATGACAAATAGCATACGAGGGAACTCACATCAGGCTATCAGCTAGTTTCTCAACAGAAACTACAAGCCAGAAGTGAATTGCAGGACACATTTAAAGTAGTGAAAGGAAAGAATCTATAAGAATACCCAGCAAGACTCTCCTTCAGATTTGATGGAGAAATCAAATGGTTTTCAGACAAGTAAAGTTAAGAGAATTCAGCACCACCAAACCAGTATTACAACAAATGTTAAAGGAACTTATCTAGGTAGGAAACAAGAGAAGGAAAAAACCTACCTACAGAAAATAAACACAAAACAATTAAGAAAATGTCAGTAGTATCATTCATATCGATAATTACCTTAAATGTAAATGGATTAAATGCACCAAATGAAATACATAGACTGGCTGAACAGATGAGAACATGTGCAAGTATGCAGTTGCACTTACCACATCATTTTGCTTGACCCCCCAAATTGTGTATATTTTATATTGTTAGGTTAATCCTGTTCCCATTGAGAGTTGCAATTGTAGTTAATTTTTATTTGTTACCTGGCTTTAATTGTGAAAACCGATAAATACATCTTACTATTGTGATTAGGTAACGATTACTCACTTAATACAATTGTATCATGATTGGTCAACAGAAAAGTAGAATTATCTATCATCAAGATTACCATTTAATAGAGGAACATGTAATCATTCTTTAAAGTCCAGGTGAATATCAGAATTACCTTAAAATTTTTTTAAAAGTACAAATGCCCAGGTTTTTTTTGTTGTTGTTGTTGTTTTGGCCAGAGCTCTGGATATGTTTCTCATGAGCAGCCAAGTTTAAGAACAACAGGAATATATAATGATATTTCATTTTATCTAGTTTCACTTTATCTATTTCATATTCAGTGTTCTCATTTCATTTACTTTAGTTTGTTTTCTGATTACTCAATCTCTTATTTTATTTTTCTTTCTCAAGCCTTTATGAAATGCAGTAGAAACACTTCTGTATACATATATATAAATAAAATGTATAATATATATTAGAAAACATAAATTTTTGCCTAACTAAAAAATTTATGATGTTTTGATTCTACTTGTTTACCTTAGCATGAATAGAATCAGTTCAGTTCAGACACTCAGTCATGTCTGACTCTTGGCGACTCCATGGACCACAGCACACCAGGCCTTCCTGTCCATTGCCAACTCCCGAAGTTTACACAAACTCATGTCCATTGAGTCGGTGATGTCATCCAAACATCTCATCCTCTGTTGCCTCCTTCTCCTCCTGCCTTCAATCTTTCCCAACATCAGGGTTTTTTCAAATCAGTCAGCTCTTCGCATCAAGTGGCCAAAATATTGGAATTTCAGCTTTAGCATCAGTCCTGCCAATGAACATGCAGGACTGATCTCCTTTAGGATGGACTGATTGGATCTCCTTGCAGTCCAACGGACTCTCAAGAGTCTTTTCCAACACCACAGTTCAAAAGCATCAACTCTTCGGCACTCAGCTTTCTTTATGGTCCACCTCTCACATCCATATATGACTACTGGAAAAACAATAGCCTTGACTAGAGGGAACTTTGTTGGCAAAATAACGTCTCTGCTTTTTAATACGCTGTCTCAGGTCAGTTCAGTTCAGTTCAGTCTCTCAGTCGTGTCCGACTCTTTGTGACCCCATGAATTGCAGCAAGCCAGGCCTCCCTGTCCATCACCAACTCCCAGAGTTCACTCAGACTCACGTCCAGCGAGTCAGTGATGCCATCCAGCCATCTCATCCTCTGTCGTCCCCTTCTCCTCCTGCCCCCAATCCCTCCCAGCATCAGAGTCTTTTCCAATGAGTCAATTCTTCGCATCAAGTGGGCAAAGTACTGGAGTTTCAGCTTTAGCATCATTCCTTCCAAAGAAATCCCAGGGCTGATCTCCTTCAAAATGAACTGGTTGGATCTCCTTGCAGTCCAAGGGACTCTCGAGAGTCTTCTCCCCACAGTTCAAAAGCATCAATTCTGCAGTGCTCAGCTTTCTTCACAGTCCAACTCTCACATCCATACATGACCACTGGAAAAACCATAGCCTTGATTAGATGGAAATTTGTTGGCAAAATAATGTCTCTGCTTTTCAATATGCTATCGGGGTTGGTCATAACTTTCCTTCCAAGGAGTAAGCATCTTTTATTTCATGGCTGCAGTCACCATCTGCAGTGATTTTGGAGTCCAAGAAAATAAAGTCTGACACTGTTTCCACTGTTTCCCCATCTATTTCCCATGAAGTGATGGGACCAGATGCCATGATATTAGTTTTCTGAATGTTGAGTTTAAGCCAACTTTTTCACTCTCCACTTTTACTTCCATCAAGAAGCTTTTTAGTTCCTCTTCACTTTCTGCCATAATATGCTGTCTAGGTTTCTCATAACTTTCCTTCCAAAGAGTAAGCATCTTCCAATTTCAAGCTGCAATCACCATCTGCAGTAATTTTGGAGCCCCCCAAAATAAAGTCAGCCACTGTTTCCACTGTTTCCCCATCTATTTCCCATGAAGTGACGGGACCAGATGCCATGATCTTCGTTTTCTGAATGCTGAGCTTTAAGCCAACTTTTTCACTCTCCACTTTCACTTCCATCAAGAGGCTTTTTAGTTCCTCTTCACTTTCTGCCATAATATGCTGTCTAGGTTTCTCATAACTTTCCTTCCAAAGAGTAAGCATCTCTCAATTTCAAGCTGCAGTCATCATCTGCAGTAATTTTGGAGCCCCCCAAAATAAAGTCAGCCACTGTTTTCACTGTTTCCCCATCTATTTGCCATGAAGTGATGGGACCAGATGCCATGATCTTTGTTTCCTGAATGTTGAGCTTTAAGCCAACTTTTTCACTCTCCTCTTTCACTTTCATTGAGAGGCTATTCCATTCCCTTCACTTTCTGCCATAAGGGTGGTGTCATCTGCATATCTGAGGTTATTGATATTTTGCCCAGCAATCTTGATTCCAGCTTTTGCTTCATCGTGCCCAGCGTTTCTCATGATGTACACTGCATATAAGTTAAATAAGCAGGCTGACAATATACAGCCTCGACGTACTCTTTTTCCTATTTGGAACGAGTCTGTTGTTCCCTGTACAGTTCTAACTGTTACTTCTTGACCAGCATACAGATTTCTCAAGAGGCAGGTCAGGTGGTCTGGTATTCCCATCTCTTTCAGAATTTTCCACAGTTTTTTGTGATCCACACAAAGACTTTGCCATAGTCAATAAAGCAAAAATAGATTTTTTTCTAGAACTCTCTTGCTTTTTTGTTGATCCAGTGGATTTGGCAATTTGATCTCTGGTTCCTCTGTCTTTTCTAAAACCAGCTTGAACATCTGGAAGTTCATGGTTCACGTATTTAATGCAAAGATAGGCACAATACAGGACAGAAACCATATGGGCTAACAGAAGCAGAAGATATTAAGAAAAGGTGGCAAGAATACACAGAAGATCTATACAAAAAAATATCTTAATGACCCAGATAAATACAATGGTGTGATCACTCACCTAGAGCCAGAAATCTTGGAGTCTGAAGTCAAGTGAGCTTTAGAAAGCATCACTATGAATAAAGCTAGAGGAGGTGATGGATTTCCAGCTGAGCTATTTATAAACCTAAAAGATGATGGTGTTAAAGTGCTGTAGTCAACATGCCTGCAAATGTGGAAAACTCAGCAGTGATCATGGGACTGGAAAAGATCAGTTTTCATTGAAATCCCAAATAAAGGCAATGCCAAAGAATTTTCAAACTATCACACAACTGCACTCATCTCACATGCTATCAAAGTAATGCCCAAAATTCTCCAAGCAAGGCTTCAACAGCATGGGAACCAAAAACTTCCAGATATTCAAGATGGATTTAGAAAAAGCAGAGGAACAAGAGATCAAACTGTCAACATCCATTGCATTATAGAAAAAGCAAGAGAATTCCAGAAAAACATTTGACACTGATTTATTGACTATGCCAAAACCTTTGAGTATGTGGATACCAGCAAAATGAAAAATTCTTCAAGACATCGGAATACCATAACTCGTTATCTGCTTCCTGAGAAATATGTATGTAGGTCAAGGAGCAACAGTTCCAACAAGACAATGCCAACAGACTGGTTCCAGATTAGGAAAGGAGTACGTCAAGTCTATATTTGACTGCTTATTTGACTTATATGCAGAGGACATCATGTGAAATACCGGGCTAGATGAAGCACAAGCTGAATCAAGATTGCCAGGAGAAATATCAACAAACTCAGATATGCAGATGACACCACTCTTATAACAGAAAGTGAATAGGAATGGAATAGCCTCTTGAAAGTGAAAGAAGAGAGTGAAAAAGTTGGCTTAAAGCTCAACATTAAGAAAACTAAGATCATGGCATCTGGTCCCATCACTTCAAAGAAAATAGATGCAGAAACAATGGAAAGAGTGACAGGCTTTATTTTCTTGGACTCCAAAATAGCTGCAGATGGTGAAATTAAAAGATGCATTCTCTTTGGAAGAAAGGCTTTGAAAAACCTAGACAGCATATTAAAAAGCAGAGACATTACTTTGCTAACAAATGTCCATGTAGTCAAATCTGTAGTTTTTTCAGTAGTCATGTATGGATGTGAGGGTTGGACCATAAAGAAAGCTAAGCACCAAAGAAATGATGCCTTTGAACTGTGGTGTTGGAGAAGACTGTTGAGAGTCCCTTGGACTGCAAGGAGATTCAACCAGTCAATCCTAAATGAAATCAGTCCTGAATATTTATTTGAAGAAATGATGCTGAAGCCGAAGCTCCAATCCTTTGGCCATCTAATGTGAAGAACTGACTCAATGCAAAATACCCTGATGCTGGGAAAGATTTGAAAGCAGGATGAAAAGGTGATGACAGAGGATGAAATGGTTTGATGGCATCAGCGACTTGATGGACATGAGTTTGAGCAAGCCCTTGGAGTTGCTGATGATTAGGCAAGCCTGGCATGGTGCAGCGCATGGGGTCACAAAGATTTGGATACAACAACGTGACTGAACTGAACTGATCTGATTATCAGGAAAAGCAATTTATTTATTTATTTATTGAAGCATAATTGCTTAACAGAATTTTGTCATTTTCTATCAAACCTGAACATGAATCAGCCATGGGTATACATATATCCCCTCTCTTTTGAATCTCCCTCCTGTGTCCCTTGCTATCCCACCCCTCTAGGTTGATACAGGGCCCCTCTTTGCATTTCCTGATCCATACAGGAAATTCCCATTGGCCATCTATTTTACATATGGTAAAGTAAGTTTCCATGTTACTCTTTCCATACATCTCACCCTCTCCTCCCTTCTCCCCATGTACACAAGTCTATTCTCTATATCTGTTTCTCCATTGCTGCCATGTAAATAAATTCTTCAGTACGATTTTTCTAGATTCTGTATATATGCATTAGAATAAGACATTTATCTTTCTCTTTCAGACTTACTTTACTCTGTATAATACTTCTATCTTCATCCACCTCAGTAGAACTGACTCAAGTGTGTTCCTTTTTATGGCTGAGTAATATCCCATTGTGTATATGTACCACAACTTCTTTATCCATTCATCTGTCGGTGGACATCTAGGTTGCTTCCATGTTCTAGCAATCATAAATAGTGCTGCAAAGAACAATGAGACGCATGTATCTTTTTCAATTTTCGTTTCCTCAGGGTATAAGCCTAGGAGTGGGATTACTGGGTAATATGGTAGTTTTATTCCTAATTTTTAAAGGAATTTCCACATTGTCTTCC